>NW_022166683.1:0-44547 GCF_008728515.1 Papio anubis | reverse complement strand
GAGATGAATTAACACATCACAAAGCAGTTTCTCAGAAAGCTTCTTTCTAGTTTTTATATGAGAATATTTCCTTTGTCACTACAAGCTTCAATGTGCTCTGAAATATCCTATTGCAGATTCCAAGAAAACAGTGTTAACAAGCAGGACAATGAAAAGAACTCTGTAATTCTGTGAGTTGAATTCATACACACAAAGCAGTTTCTCAGAAAGCTTCTTTCTAGTTTTTATCTGAGGATATTTCCCTTATCAACATAGGCCTCAATGCACTCCAAAATATCCTTTTGCAGATTCCAGGAAAACAGTGTTAGCATACTGCTGCATGCAAAGTAAGGTGTAAATCGTGAAATGAATTCACACGTCACAAATAACTTTCTCCAAAAACTTCTTTGTTGTTTTTATCTGGGGATATTTCCTTTTTCATCAGAGGCCTCAATGTGCTCCCAAATATCCCTTTGCAGATTACACAAAAAGAGTGTTAGCAATCTGATCCATGAAAAGAAAGATGTAACGCTGTCAGATAAATTCACACATCACAAAGAGCTTTCTCAGAAAGTTTCTTTCCAGTTTTTGTATGATTATATTTCCTTTGTCACCACAGGCATCAATGCGATCCAAAATATCCCTTCTCAGATTCCTCAAAAACATTGCTACCAAACTGATCCATGAAAAGAATCGTGTAACTCTGTGAGCTGAATTAACACATCACAAAGCGATTTCTCAGGAACCTTCTTTCTTGTTTTTATATGAGAATATTTCCTTTGTCACCATAAGCTTCAATGCTCTCTGAAATATACCATTGCAGAATCCAAGAAAACAGTGTTAGCAAACAGCTCAATTAATAGAACAATGTAACTCTGTGAGGTGAATTCACAAATTACAAAGCAGTTTCTCAGAAAGCTTCTTTGTAGTTTTTATCTGAGGATGTTACTTTTATAACCGTAGTCCTCAAAGCACTCCCCAAAATCCCTTTGCAGATTCCACGAGAACACTGTTAGAACACTTCTGCATGAAAAGAATCGTGTAACTCTGTGAGACAAATTGACATACCAAAAAGAGCTTTCTCAGAAACCTTCTTTCTAGTTTTTGTATGAAGATATTTCCATTGTCACCATAGGCTTCAATTAGGTCCAAAATATCCCTTCTCAGATTCCCCAAAAACAGTACTACTGAACTGATTCATGAAAAGAATCATGCAACTGTGTGAGATAAATTAACACATCTCAAAACAGTTTCTCAGAAAGTTTCCTTCTGGTTTTTATAAGATAATATTTCCTTTGTCACCACAAGCTTCCATGCACTCTGAAATATCACATAGTAGATTCTAAGAAAACAGTACTAGCAAACTCCTCAATGAAAAGAACAGTGTAAGTCTGTGAAGTGAATTCACACATCAGAAAGCAGTTTCTCAGAAAGCTTCTTTTTTATTTATCTGAGGATATTTCCTTTGTCAACATAGGCTTCAATGCAATCCAAAATATCCCTTCTCAGATTCCCCAAAAACACTGCTACCAAACTGATCCACGAAAAGAATCGTGCAACTGTGTGAGATGAATTAACACATCTCAAAGCAGTTTCTCAGAAAGCTTCATTCTGATTTTTATATGATGATGTTTCCTCTGTCACCCCAAGCTTCAATGCGCTCCAAAATATAGCATTGCAGATTCTAAGAAAACAGTGTTAGTGAACTCCTCAATGAAAAGAACAGTGTACATCTGTGAAATAAATTCACACATCAGAGAGCAATTTCTCAGAAAGCTTCTTTTTTATTTATGTGAGGATATTTCCTTTGTCAACATAGGCTTCAATGCGATCCACAATATCCCTTCTCAGATTCCCCAAATACAGTGCTACCAAACTGATCCATGAAAAGAATTGTGCAACTGGTGAGATGAATTAACGCATCTCAAAGTAGTTTCTCAGAAAGCTTCCTTCTGGGTTTTATATGATGATATTTACTGTCACCACAAGCTTCAATGCGCTCCAAAATATAGCATTGCAGATTCCAAGAAAACAGTGTTAGTGAACTCTTCAATGAAAAGAATGGTGTAAGTCTGTGAAATGAATTCACACATCAGAAAGCAGATGCTCAGAATGCTTCTTTTTTATTTTTTTATTTATCTGAGGATATTTCCTTTGTCACCACTGGCTTCAATGCGATTCAAAATATACCTTCTCAGATTGCCCAAAAACAGTGTCACCAAACAGCTCCATGAAAAGAATCGTGTACCTCTTTGAGATAAATTCACAAATGACAAAACAGTTTCTCATAAAGCTTCTTTTTGCTTTTTCTGTGAGGATATGTCTTTCGTCACCATAGGCTTCAATGCACTCCCAAATATCCTATTTCAGATTCCATGGTAACAGTGTCACCTAACGGATCAATGAAAAGAATGCTGTACACTGTGAGATAAATTCACACGTCACAAAGCAGGTTCTCAGAAAGCTTATATCTGGTTTTTACCTGAGGATAGTTCCTTTCTCACTATAGGCAACATTGCACTCCCAAATATTCCTGTACAGATTCCATGAAAACAGTGTTAGGAAAATGCTGCATGAAAAGAAAGTTTTAACTCAGTGAGATGAATTAATGCATGATGAAGCAGTTTCTCAGAAACCTTCTTTGAGTTTGTTATATGAGAATATTTCCTTTGTCACCATGGGCATCAATGTTACTCAAAATATCCCTTCTCAGATTCCTCAAAAACACTGCTACCAAACTGATCCATGAAAAGAATCATGTAACTCTGTGAGATGAATTGACACATCTTAAAGAACTTTCTCAATAACTTTCTTTCTAGTTTTTATCTGAGGACATGTCCTTTGTCACCATAGGTTTCAATTAGATCCAAAATATCCCTTCTCAGATTCCCCAAAAACAGTGTTACTAAACTGCTCCGTGAAATTAATCATGTAACTCTGAGATGAATTCACACATCACAAAGCAGTTTCTCAGAACACTTCCTTCTAGTTTTTCTCTGAGGATATTTCTTTGGCACCATAACCTTCCACGCTCCAAAATATTGCATTGCAGATTCCAAGAAAACAGTGTTGGCAAACTGCTCAATGAAAAGAAGTGTAACTCTGTGAGATGAATTCACACATCATGAAACAGTTTCTCAGAAAGTTCTTTTTGTTCATTATCTGAAGATATCGCCTTCGTCACTGTAGGATTCAATGCTCTCCCAAATATCCTATTGTAGATTCCTCAAAAACAGAGTTATCAAACTCCTCAATGAAAAGAACAGTGTAACTCTTTGAGATGAATTCACACATCATAAAACCATTTCTCAGAAAGGTTCTTTCTAGTTTTTATATGAGTATTTGTTTTTTCCAATTTGTGCCTCAATGCACTCCCTGCAAATATCCCTTTAAAGATTCCACAAAACAATGTTAGCAAACTGCTCTATGAAACGAAAGGTGCAATCCCAGATGACCACACATCACAAAGAACTTGTCGGAAAGCTTCTTTTCACCTTGTCTGAGCTATTTCGTTTGTCAATCTATTCTTCAATGTGATCCAAAATATCCTCTCGATTTCCCAAAACCGTAGAGCAACACCGAACCGTATAATCGTGTAACTCTGTGAGATGAATTAGCACATCACAAATCAGTTCCTTAGAAACATTCTGTCTAGTTTTGATATGAGGATATTTCCTCTGTCACCCTAAGCTTCAATGCACTCCAAAATATCAGATTACAGATTCCAAGAAAACAGTGGTAGCAAACTGATCAATGAAAATAACAGTGAAAATTTGTGAGATGAATACACATCACGAAGCAGTTTCTCAGTAAGCTTCTTTTTGATTTTTTTTCTGAGGATATTTCCTTTTTTACGATTGGCCTCAACTCACTCCCAAATATCCCTTTGCAGATTCCACAAAAACAGTGTTAGCAAACTGCTCCATTAAAAGAAAGGTGTAACTCTGTGAAATGAATTCACATGTCACAAAGAAATTTCTCAGAAAGCTTCTTTCTAGTTTTTATCTGAGGATATTTCCTTTGACACCATAGGCTTCAACGTGCTCCCAAATAACTCTTCTTAGTTACCACAAAAACAGTGATGATGTACTGCTCAATCAACAAAAAGGTTAAACTCTATGACATGAATATGCGTATCACAAAACTGTTTCTTGAAAAGGTTCTCTCCAGTTTTTATCTGAAGTTGTTTCCTTTTTCACCATAGGCCCTTGGAGATCCCAAACATCCCCTTGCAGATTCCTTAAAAACAGTGCTACTAAACTGTTCAAAGAAAATAAAGGTGTAACTCTGTGTGATGAACTCACCTATCAAAAAGAAATTTCACATAAAACTTCTTTCTAGTTTTTATCTCAGGATATTTCCTTTTCCACCATCAGCTTCCATTGCTCCCAAATATCCCTTCTCATACCCCATAAAAACAGTGCTACCAAACTGATCCATGAAAAGAATCATGTATCTCTGTGAGATGACTTAACACAACACAAAGCAGTTTCTCAGAAAGGTTCAGTCTAGTTTTGATATGAGGATATTTCCTTTGTCACCATAATCTTCAATGTGCTCCACAATATCCCATTAGAGATTAAAAGGAAACAGTCTTAACCCTCTGCTCAATGAAAAGAACAGTGTAACTCTGTGAGATGAATTCAAATATCACAAAACAGTTTCTCAGAAAGCTTCTGTTTGGTTTTTATGTGAGGATATTCCCTTTTTCACTCTAGGCCACAATGTGCTCCCAAATTTCTCTTTGTGGATTCCACAAAAACCGTGTTAGTAAACAGCTCAATGAAAAGAATGGTGTAAACCTGTGACATGAATTCACACATCTAAAAGAACTTTCTCAGAAAGATTCTTGGTAGTTTATATCTGAGGATATATCCTCAGTCATCAAGGGCTTCAATGTGACACAAAATATCCCTTCTAGGTTTCCCTAAAAACAGTGCTCCCAAACTGATTCATGGAAAGAATCATGTAACTCTGTGAGATGAATTAACACATCACAGAGCAGTTTCTCAGAAAGTTTCTTTCTATTTTTCATATGAAGATATTTCCATTGACACCATAAACTTCAATGTGCTCCCAATTATCCCATTGCTGGTTCCAACAAAACAGTGTTAGCAGACTGCTGAAAGAAAAGAACAGTGTAACTCTGTTAGATGAATTCACACATCACAAAGCAGTTTGTCTGAAAGCTTCTTTCTAGTTATTATCTGAGGATATTTCCTTTTTCATCACAGGCCTCCATGCACTACCAAATAAACCTTTGCAGATTCGATGAAAACTGTGTTAGGAAACTGCTCCATAAAAAGAAAAGGTGTAACACTCTGAGATAAATTCCCACATCACAGTGAAGTTTCTTAGAAATCTTCTTTATAGTTTTTTTCTGAGGATATTTCCATTGTCACCATAAGCTTCAATATGATCCAAAATATCCCTTATAAGATTCCCCAAAGTCAATGCGAACAAACTGATCCATGAAAAGTATTGTGTAACTCTGTGAGATGAATTAACACACCACAAAGCAGTTTCTCAGAAAACTTCTTTCTAGTTTTTGTAGGAGGATATTTCATTTGTCACCATAAACTTCAATGTGCTCTGAAATATCATGTTAAACGTCCCAAGAAAGCAGTTTTAGCTAACTACTAAATGAAAATAACAGTGTAACACTCTGAGATGAAATCACACATCACAAATCATTTTCTCTTAAATCTTCTTTCTAGTGTTTATATGGGAATATTTCCTTTTTCAACGGAGGCCTCAATGCACTCCCAAATATCCCTTTGAAGATTCCACAAAAACACTGTTAGTAAACTGTTCTATGAAAAGAAAGTTGTAACTCTGTGAGACGAAATCACACATCACAAAGAACTTTCTCAGAAAACTTCTTTCTAGTTTTTATCTGAGGATAATTCCTTTGGTACCATAAGCTTTGAAGTGATCCAAAATATCCCTTCTCAGATTCCCCATAAACAGTGCTACCAAACTGCTCCATGAAAAGGTTCGTGTAACTCTGTGAGATGAATTCACAAATCACAAAGCAGTTTCTCAGAAAGCTTCATTCTTGTTTTTATATGAGGGTATTTCCTTTGTCACCATAAACTTCAATGCACTCTGAAACATCCCATTGCCTATTCCAAGAAAAGGTGTTAGCAAACTGCACAATGAAAAGAGCAGTGAAACACTGTGAGATGAATTCACACATCACAATGCAGTTTTTCAGAAAGCATCTTTCTAGTATTTATCCAAAGATATTTCCTTTTTCACCATAGGCTTCAATCCGCTCGCAAATATCCCTTGCAGATTAAAAGAGTGATATTCAACTGCTCCATGAAAAGAAAGGTGTAATTGTGTGAAATGAATTCACACATCAAAAAGAACTTTCTCAGAAAGCTTCTTTCGAGTTTCTATCTGAGGATATTTCCTTTCTCACGATAGTATTCAACGCGATCCAAAACATCCATTCTCAGATTCCCCAAAAACAGTGCAACCAATCTGTTCCATGAAAATAATCATTTAACTCTTTGAGAAGAATTCACAAACCACAAAGCAGTTTCTCAGAAAGCTTCTTTCTACTTTTTGTCTGAGGATATTTCCTTTGTCACCATAAGCTTCAATATGCTCCAAAATATCCCATTGCAGATAGCAGGAAAACAGTGTTAGCAAGCTACTCAATGAAGAGGACAATCTGCCTCTGAGAGATGAATTCACACATCACAAAGCAATTTCTCAGAAAGCTTCTTTCTAGTTTTTATCTGAGGAAATTTCCTATTTTACCACAGGCCTCAATGCACTCCTAAATATCCCTTCACAGAGTCCACGAAAACAGTGTTAGCAAACTGCTCAGTGAAAAGAAAGCTGTAACTCTGTGAGACGAAATCACACATCACAAAGAACTTTCTCAGAAAACTTCTTTCTAGTTTTTATCTGAGCATAATTCCTTTTTCACTAGGGGCATCATGTGCTCCAAAATATCCCGTTGTAGGTTCCAAGAAAACAGTGATAGTAAATTGCTCATTAAAAAGATTAGTGTAACTTTGTGAGATGAATTCACACATCACAAAGCAGTTTCTCAAAAAGCTTCTTTCTAGTTTTTATCTGAGGATATTTACTTTATTACCATACGCTTCAATACGATCCAAAATATCCCTACTCAGATCCACCAAAAACAGTGCTACGAAACTGTGCCACGAAAAGAATCATGTCACTCTGTGACATGAATTCCCTAATCACAAAGCAGTTTTTCAGAAAGCTTTTTCTAGTTTTTCTCAGAGGATAGTTCCTTTGTCACCATAAGCTTCAATGCCCTCTTTAATATCCCATTGCAGATTCCAACAAAACAGAATAGCACATTGCTCAATGAAAAGAACAGTGTAACTCTGTGAGGTGAATTCACCCATCACAAAGCAGATTCTCAGAAAGATTCTTTCTAGTTTTTATCTGAGGATATTTCCTTTTTCACCATATCCCTCAAAGCACTTCCACATATCCCTTCACGGATTCCATGAAAACAGTGTTATCAAACAGTTCAATGAAAACAATGATGTAACCCTGTGACATGAATTCACACATCACAAAGCAGTTTCTCAGAAAGTATTTTTCTAATTTTTATCTGAGGATATTTCCTTTGTCACCATAGTCTTCAAGGTGATCCAAAATATTCCTTCCCAGATTCCCCAAAAACAATGCTACAAAAGTGCTCCATGAAGAGAATCATGTAATTCTGTGAGATGAATTCACACATCACAAAGAAGTTTCTCAGAAAGCTTCTTTCTAGTTTTTGTCTGAGGATATTTCTTTTGTCACTATAGGCTTTCACGCAATCAAAAATATCCCTTCTCAGATTACCCAAAAACAGTGCTACCAAACTTCTCCATGAAAAGTATCATGTAACTCTGTGAGATGAATTCACAAATCACAAAACTGTTTCTCAGAAATCTTCTTTCTAGCTTTTGTCTGAGGATGTTTCCTTTGTCAACATAAGGTTCAATGTGCTCCAGAATATCACATTGCAGATTCCAAAAAAACAGTGTTGGCAAACTGCTCAATGAAGAGATGATTGTAACTCTGTGAGATGTATTCACATATCACAATGAATGTTCTCAGAAAGCATATTTTTGGTTTTTATCTGAGGATATTTCCTGTGTCAACATAGGCTTCAATGCACTCCCAAATATCCTTTTGCAGATTCCATGAAAACAGTGTTATCAAACTGCTCAACTAGCGAACATTGAACTCTGTGTGGTGAATTACACATCACAAAGCTTACACGTAAAGCTTCCTCCTAGTTTGTATATGGTTGATATTTACTTTTCACTATAGGCCTCAATGCACTCCCAAATATCTTTTTGCAGATTCTATGAAAGACTGTTAGGAAACTGCTCCATGAAAAGAAATGTGTAAATGTGTGAGATGAATTCACATCACAAAGAAGTTTCAGATCTTCGTTTTTAATCTGAGGATGTTTCCTTTGTTTCTGTAGGTTTCAATGAAAACATCCATTCTCAGTTTCCAAAATCAGTGCTACCAAACTGCTCCTTTGCAGTGAACATGTAATTTTGGAGAGATGAATTAACACATCATAAAGCAGTTTCTCACAAAGTTTCCTTTCAAGTTTTTTTATGAGATATTTCTGTCACCACATAAACTTAATGCAGTCCCAAGTATCCCATTGCAGAGATTCCGAGAAAATGGTGTTAGCAAACTGCTCAATTAAAAGAACAATCACAGCACTTTCTCAGAAAGCTTTTCTAGTTTTTATCTGAGAATTTTTCCTTTCACCATAGGCATCAATGTACTTCCAAACATCCTTTATGATTCCATGAAAACGTGTTAGCAACCATTCTATGAAAGAAAGGTGTAACTCTGTGAGATAAATTCACGCATCACAAAGAAGTGTCTCAGAAAGCTTCTTTCTAACTTTTATCTGATGATATATCCTTTGTCAACATAGGCCTCAATGAGATCCAAAATACTACCGGATTCTCCAAAAACAGTGCCACCAAACTACCCATGAAAAGTATCATCTAATTCTGGTGTGAGATGAATTAACAAATCACAAAGCAGTTTCTCAGAAAGTTTCTTTCTAGTTTCTGTCTGAGGATATTTACTTTGTCACTGTAAACTTCAATGTGCTCGGTAATATCACTTTGCCTATTTAAAGACAACAGTGTTAGCAATCTGCTCAATGAAAAGAATGGTGTAACTCTGTGAGATGAATTCACATATCACAAGGCATTTTCTCAGAAAGTTATTTATAGTTTTTATCTGAGGATATTTCATTTGTCACCACAGGCTTCAATGCGCTCCAACATACACCATTGCAGATTCCACAACAACAGTGTTATCAAACCACTCCATGAAAAGAATGGCCTAACTCCGTGAGATGAATTCACACATCACAAAGCAGTTTCTCAGAAACTTTCTTTCTAGTTTTTATCTGGGGATATTTAGTTTTTCACCATAGGACTCAATGCCATCCCAAATATCCCTTTTCAGATTCCATGAAAACAGTGTTAGCAAACTGCTGCGTGAAAAGAAAGTTGTAACAGTGTGAGGTGAATTCACATATCACAAATAAAACAATTTCTCAGAAAGCTTCTTCTAGCTTTTATCTGAGGATATTTCCCTAGACTATAGGTTCAATGTGATCCAAAATATCCATTCCCGGCTCCCCAGAAACAAAGTACCAAACTGATCTTTGAAAAGCATTGAAAAACTGAAGTGATAGCATATCTCAAAGCAGTTTCTCGCAGTCATTTCATTTCTGTTCTTAAGATATTTCCTTTTCCTCCATTTTCCTTTCAATGCACTCTGAAACATCCTGTGATCTCAGCAGCCAATGAAAAGGCAAACTGCCTCACGAAAGAACAGTGTAATTCTGCAGATGAATCTAAACATCACAAAGCAGTTTTCTCAGAAGGCTTCTTTCTGTTTTTAACTGAGGATATTTCCTTTTTCACCTTAGGCTTCAATGCTCCCAAATATCCAATTGCGATCCCTCAGCTAAAAAAGTGTTAACAAACTACTCTATGAAAATAAAGGTGTATCTCTTTGAGCTGAATTAACACATCAGAAAAAACTTTCTCAGAAACCTTCTTTCTAGTTTTTATATGAGGATATTTCCTTTGTCACCATAGGCTTCAATGAGATCCAAAATATTCCTTCTCTGATTCCCCAAAAACACTGTAGCAAACTGATCCATGAAAAGGATTGTGTATCCCTGTTAGGTGAATTATCACATCAGAAATCAGTTTCTCAGAAAGCTTTTATTCTAGTTTTTATATGAGGGTATTTCCTTTGTCACCAAAAGCTTCAATGCACTACAAAATATCCCATTGAAGATTCCAAGAAAAGTGTGTTAGCAAACTGTTCAATGAAAAAGAACAGTGTAACTCTGTGAGATGGATTCACTCATCACACAACAGTTTCTCAGAAAACTTCTTTTTGGCTTTTATCTGAGGATATTTCCTTTGTCATCATAGTCTTCAATGTGCTCCCAAATATCCTATTGCAGATTACACGAAAACAGTGTTAGTAAACTTCTCAATGAAAAGAAGAATGGAACATTTTGAGCTGAATTCACACATCACACAGCAGTTTCTCTGAAATCTTTCTCGTTTTTATCTGAGAATATTTCCTTTTTCACTATAGGCCTCAATGCACTCCCAAATATCCCTTTACAAATTCCACGAAATCAGTGTTAGCAAACTCCTCCATTTAAAGAATCATGTAACTCTATGAGATAAATTTACACATCACAATGAGATTTCTCAGAAAGCTTCTTTGTGGTTTTTCTCTGAGGATATTTCCTTTGTTACCCTAGGCTTCAATACAGTCCAAAATATGCCTTCTCAGATTTCCCAATAACAGTGCTACCAAACTGTTCCATGTATACAATGGTGTAATTCTGTGAGATGAATTCACACATCACAAAGCAGTTGGTCATAAAGCTTCTTTTTTGTTTTTATCTGAGGATAATTCCTTTGTCACCATAGGCCTCAATGCACTCCAAACTACACTATTGAAGATTTCACGAAAACATTTTTAGCAAATTGCTAAATAAAAAGAACAGTGTAACTCTGTGAGATGAATTCACACATCACAAAGCTGTTTCTCAAAAAGCTTCTTTCTAGTTTTTATCTGAGGATATTTCCTTTTTCACTATAGGCCTGAACGCACTCCCAAATATCTTTTTGCAGATTCCATGAAAAGAGTGTCAGCTAACTGTTCCATGACAAGAAAGGTGTAACTCTGTGAGATGAATTCGCACATCACAAATAGCTTTCTCAGAAAGCTTCTTTCTAGATTACATGAGATATTGACTTCGGCATGAAGTTGGCTTCACGTGATACAAAAATATCTCTTCAGATTCCCCAAAAAGAAAAGCCTAAACTGATTCATGTAGTGTAAGAATCGTGTAACTCTGTATTAAATTTAACATTATCACAAAGCAGTTCTCAAGAATGCTTTCTAGTTTTTATATGAGGATATTTCCTTTTCCACCATAGGCTTCACTGCACTCAAATATCCGTTCTCCAACACCAAAAAACAGTGATGCAAAGTGCTCCCTCAACAGAAACGTCCAGCTCTATGAGGTGAATGCACACATCACAAAAGAGTTTCTCTGAAAGTTTCTCTCCAGTTGTTACCTTAAGAAATTTCTTTTTACACCTTAGGCCTCATGTGCTGCAACATCCCTCTGCAGATGCCACTAAAACAGTGCTAACAGACTGCTCCATGAAAAGAATGATGTAATTCTGTGAGATAATTGACACATCACAAAACAGTTTCTCTGAAGCTTTTTCTACTTTTTATCTGAGGACATTTACTTTTCCACGATAGACTTCTATGTGCTTTGAAGTATCCCTTCTCAAACACCACAAAAAAAGTAATACCAAAGTACTCCCTCAACAGAAACGTTTGGCTCTATGAGATGAATGCACACATCACAAAGAGTTTCTCAGAAAACTTCTATCCAGTTTTTACCTGAAGAATTTTCTTTTTTCACCTTAGGCCTCTATGCACTCCCAAATATCCCTCTGCATATTCCACAAAAACAGTGATAATAAACTGCTCCATGAAAAGAAAGGTGTGACTCTTTGAGATGAGCTCATGCATCACAAAGTAGTTTCTCAGAGAGCTTCATTTCTAGTTTAAATCTGAATATATTTCCTTATTCACCATAGACTTCAATGTGTTCCTAAATACCTCCTTTCAGATAGCACAAAAACAGTAATGCCAAACTGTTTAATTAACAAAGAGGTTAAACTCTGTGAGATGAATATACACAACAAAACTGTTTCTTGAAAAGCTTCTCTCCAGTTTTTATCTGAAGTTATCTCCTTTTTCACCATAGTCCTCGGAGAGCTCCCGAATATACCTTCGCAGATTCCATAAAAACAGGGCTACCAAACTGCTCCATGAAAAGGATCGTGTAACTCTATGAGATGAAATCACAAATCACAAAGTGGTTTCTCAGAAAGCTTCTTTCTAGTTTTTGTCTGAGGATATTTCGTTTGTCACCCTAAGTGTCAATGCACTCCAAAATATCCCATTGCAGATTCCAAGAAAACAGTGGGAGCAAACTGATCAATGAAAATAATAGTGCAACTCTGTGAGATGAATTTACACGTCACAAAGCAGTTTCTCAGAAAACTTCTTTTTGGTTTTTATCTGAGGATATTTCCTTGTTCACCATAGGCTTCAATGCACTCCAAAATATCCTATTGAAGGTTCCATGGAAACATTGTTACCAAACTGCTCAATGAAAAGAACATTGTAATTCTGTGAGATGAATTCACACATCATGAAGCAGTTTCTCAGAAAGCTTCTTTCTAGTTTTTATCTGAGGATATTTCCTTTTTCACTATAGGCCTCAATGCACTCCCAAATATCACTCTGCAGATTCCACAAAAACAGTGTTAGCAAACTGCTCCATGAAATAAAGGTGTAAGTCTGTGAGATGAATTCATACATCACAAAGAACATTATCAGAAAGCTTCCTTCTGGTTTTTATCTGAGGATATTTCCTTTGTCACCATAGGCTTCAATGCGATCCAAAATATCCCTTCTCAGATTCAACAAAATCAGTACTACCAAACTGCTCATCATGTAACTCTGTGAGACTAATTAACACATTACAAAGCGGTTTCTCAGAAAGGTTCTTTCTAGTTTTTATGTCAGGATATTTCCTTTTCCACCATATGCTTCAATGCACTCTCAAATATCCCTTCTCAGACACCACAAAAACAGTGATACCACAGTGCTCCCTCAACAGAAACATTTACCTCTATGAGATGAATGCACACCTCACAAAGAAGTTTCTCGGAAAGCTTCTCTCCAGTTTTTACCTGAAGAATTTTCTTATTTCACCTTCGGCTTCAATGTGCTCCCAAATATATCCTCTCAGGATCCACAAAAAACAGTGATGCCAAACTGCTCAATCAACAAAAAGGTTAAACTCCATGAGATGAATAAACACATCAAAAACTATTTCTCAAAAAGCTTCTCTCCAGTTTTTATCTGAAGTTATTTCCTTTCCCACCATAGGCCTCTAGGAGCTCCCGAATGTTCCTTTGCAGATTCCATTAAAAAAAGTTGTAACACCCTGTGTTACAATCATAAAACTCTGTGAAATGAATTTACAAATCACAAAGCGGTATCTCAGAAAGATTCTCTCTAGTTTTTATATGAGGACATTTCCTTTGTCACCATAGGTTTCAAGGTGATCCAAAATATCCCTTCTCAGATTCCCCAAAAACAGTGCTACCAAACTACTCTGTGAAAAGAAAGGTCACATCACAAAGCAGTTTCTCAGAAAGCTTCTTTGGATTTTTATCTGAGGATATTTCCTTGGTCACCATAGGCTTCAATGCGCTCCCAAACATACTGTTGCAGATTCCATGAAAACAGTGTTATCAAAGTGCTCAACCAAAAGAACAATGAAAAAAAGGTGTAACATAGTGAGATGAATTCATATATCAAAAAGAACTTTCTCAGAAAGCTTCTTTCTAGTTTCTACCTGAGTATATTTCCTTAGTCACCAAACCCTTCAATGTGACCAAAAATATCCCTTCTCTGTTTCCTCAAAAACAGTGCTACCAAACTGATACATGAAGGGAATTGTGTAATTCTGTGAAATGAATTAACACATCACAAAGCAGTTTCTCAGAAAGCTTCTTTCTAGCTTTTATATGATGATATATTTTTTGTCACCATAAGCTTCAAAGTGCTCCCCAATATCCCTTTGCAGACTCCATGAAAGCAATATTAGCAAACTGCTCCATGAAAAGAAAGATGTAACACGGTGAGATGAATTCCCACATCACAAGGAAGTTTCTCAGAAAGCTTCTTTAGAGTTATTATTTCAGGATATTTCCTTTGTCACCCTAGGCATCAATGCACTCAAAAATATCCCTTCTCAGATTCCCCAGAAACAGTGCTACGAAACTGATCCATGAAAATAATCATGTAACACTGTGAGCTGAACTGCTAATACATCACAAAGCAGCGTCAGAAAGCTCTTCTAGCTTTTTATGAGGATATTTATTTGTGAAATAAGCTTCAATACACCTATATCCCATTGCAGATTCCATGCAAAACGGTAAACAAACTGCTCCATGAAAAGAAAGGTGAAACTCTGTGAGATGAATTAACACATCAGAAAGCAGTATCTCAGAGCTCTTTTTCCAGTTTTTATATGATGTCTCGTCACCATAATCTCTCACGCAATCCAAAATTATTACATCCCTATCAGATTCCCCCAAAAGCAGTGCCACTGAACTGCTCCATGAAAAGAATCCTGTAATAAAGAAAGATAGGACGAATTCAACACATCTCAAAGTGGTTTCCAGGGAGCTTCTTTGTAGTTTTATAGGAGGATATTTCCTTTGTCACCATAAGCTTCAATGCTGCCTGTAAATATCCCATTGCAGATTCTAAGAAAATAGGGTTACAAACCCCTCAAGGAAAAGAACCATGTACCTCAGTGTGATGAATTCACACAATACAAAAGTAGCCTCTGAAAGCTTTCTTCTAGTTTTTCTATGTGGATATTTCCTTTTACACCATATGCCCTCCTCAATGCACTCTAAATATCCTATTGTGACTCATGGAAAACAGTAAGTTGTCAAACGCACAATGAAAAAAGTGTAACTCTGTGAGATGAATTCACACATCACAAAGCAGTTTCCAGAAAGCTTCTTTTCAGGTTTTGTCTGAGATATTTACTTTTTTTCACTGTAGGCCCTAACGCGCCCCATATATCCCTTTGCAGATTCCACAAAACTGTTAGCAAACTGCACCATGAAAAATAAAGGTGTAACTCAGTGGGAAAAAATTCACACCATGAAGAACTATCTCAGAATGTTTCTTTCTATTTTTATCTGAGGATATATCCTTAGTCACTATAGTCTTCACTTATCCAAAGTATCTCTTCTCAGATTCCCCAAAAACATTGCTACAAATCTGATCCATGAAACCAATCGTGTAACTATGTGAGAATAATTAACATCACTATGAAGTTTCTCAGAAAGCTTTTCTAGTTTCTTTATATGAGGATATTTCCTTGTCACCAAAAGCCTAATGCACTCTTGAAATATCCCATTGCAGATTCCAAGAAAATACAGCAACGACTAATGAAAAGAACTGTGTAACTCGACCTTGAATTCATATCACAAAGCAGTCTGAGAGTTTCTATCTAGTTTTTGTCTGAGATATTTCCTTTTTCACAATAATCTTCAATGCACTCTTTGAAATATGTCACTGTAGATTCCAAGAAAAGAGTGTTAAGGCAAACTGCTCAATGAAAAAGAATAGTGTAACACTGAGACATGAATTCACACACACATCACAAAAGCAGCTTCTCAGAAAGCTTCTTTCTAGTTTTAGCTGATAATATTTCCTTAGTCACCATAGCCTCACGTGCCAAAAATATCCCTTCTAATATTCCCCAAAAGCAGTGTTACCAAACGGATCCATGAAATGAATCATGTAATCCTGTGAGATGAATTAACACATCCAAGAACAGTTTCTCAGAAAGTGTATTTCCAGTTTTTATATGAGGATATTTCCTTTGTCACAATAAGTTTCAATGTGCTCCAAAATATGCCATTGCAGATTCCAAGAAAACAGGCAAGCCAAGCAATGAAAAGAACCATAACTCTGTGACAATTCACACATCACAAAGCAGTTTCTCACAAAGCTTCTTTGGTTTTTCTACGAGGGTATTTCCTTTGTCACCCAAAGCTTCAATGCACTCCCAGATATCCTATTAAGATTACATGAAACAGTGTTAATAAACTCACACAATGAAAACAATGGTAACTCTGTTGATGAATTCACACATCACAAAGCAGTTTCTCAGAAAGCTTTATAGTTTTTATCACATTATATTACCTTTTCACTATAAGCCTCAATGCACTCATATCCCTTTGTGATTCCACAGAAACTCTGTTATCAAACTTCCCCATGAAAGAAAGGTGTAAATATTTGAGATGAATGAAAACATCACAAAGAACTTCTTTTCAGAAAACTTTTTCTTTGTTTTGTCTGAGGATATTTTCTTGACACCATAAGTTTCAATGCTCTGAAATATAGCATACTAGATTCCAAGAAAACAGAGTTAGCAAGCAGCTCAAGGAAAAGAACAGTGTAACTCTCTGAAATGAATTTACACATCGCTAAGGAGATACTCAGAAAGCTTCTTTCTTTCTAGTTTTTGTCTGAGGATATTTCCTTTTCCACAATAAGCTTCATTGTGCTCTGGAAATATGCTGGCTAGAGTGATCTCAAGAAAAACAGTAAGTTACTCAACTGCTCAATGAAAAGAACAGTGTAACTCACTGAGGTGAATTCACACATCCTTAAGTAGTTTCTCAGAAAGCGTCTTTCTCATTTTTCTATGAAGGTATGTCCTTTCTCACTATAGGCCTCAACGTGCTGGGAAATATCCCTTTGCAGATTCCCTGAAAACAGTGTTAGCAAACTGCTCCATGAAAAGAAAGGTGTTTCTTGATGAGATTAATTCACACATTACAAAGCATGTTCTCAAAAAGTCTCTCTCTAGCTTTTATCTGAGGATATATAGTTTTTATATATAGAACTTTTAGGCCTCAATGCACTCCCAAATATGCCTTTGCAGATTCCACAAAAACAGTGTTATCAAACAGCTCAATGAAAAGAACTGTATAACTCTTTGAGATGAATTCACATATCACAAAGCAGTTTCATGGAGTGTTTCTTCCTAGTTTTTATCTGAAGACATTTTCTTTGTCACCATAGGTTTCAATGAGATCCAAAATATCCCTTCTCACATTCCCCCAAAAAAGCACTACAAAACTGATCCATGAAAAGAATCGTGTAACACTGTGAGATGAATTAACACATCACAAAGTAGTTTCTCAGAAAGATTCTTTCTAATTTTATCTGAGGATATTTCCTTTGTCATCCTAGGCTTCAATGCTATTCAAAATATCCCTTCCAGATACCCCAAATACAGTGCTATCAAACTGATCCATGAAAAGAATCGTGTAACTCTGTGAGAAGAATTGACAAATCACAAAGCAGTTTCTCAGAAAGTTTCTTTCCTCTTTTTGTCTGAGGATATTTCTTTTGTCACCATAAGCTCCAACGCGCTCTAAAATACCCCATTGCAGATTGCATGAAAACCGCTTTAGCAAACAGCTCAATGAAAAGAACAGTGCAATTCTGTGAGATGAACTCACACATCACAAAGCAGTTTCTTAAAAAGCTTCTGTATAGTTTTTATCTGAGGATATTTCCTTTTTCAACATAGGTCTCAATGCACTCCCATATATCCCTTTGCACATTCCACTAAAACAGTGTTATCAAACAACTCAATGAAAAGAATTGTGTAACTCTGTGAGGTGAATTCACACATCACAAAGAAGTTTCTCAGAAAGCTTCTTTCTAGATTTTATCTGAGGATATTTCCTTTGTCACCATAGGCTTCAATGCGATCCAAAGTATCCCTTCCAGAGAGCCCTAAAACAGTGCTATCAAACTGACCAACAAAAAGAATTGTGTAACTCTGTGAGAAGAATTCACAAATCACAAAGCAATTTCTCGGAAAGCTTCTTTCTAGTTTTTATCTGAGGATATTGCCTTTTTCACTGTGGGCCTCATGGCGCTCCCAAATATCCCTTTCTAGATTCCACAAAAACAATGTTAGTAAACTCCTCTATGAAAAGAGAGGTGTAACTCTGTGAGACGAATTCACACATCACAAAGAGCTTTCTCAGAAAGATTCTTTCTAGTTTTTATCTGAGGATATTTCCCTAGTCTCCATATTCTTCAATGTGATCCAAAATATCCCTTCTCAGTTTACCCTAAAACAGTGCTACCAACAGATCCATGAAAGGAGTCGTGTAAGTCAGTGAGATGAATTAACACATCACAGAGCAATTTCTCAGAAAGCTTCTTACTAGTTTTTATATGAAGATATTTACTCTGTCACCATAAGTTTCAATGCATTCTGAAATATCCCATTGCAGATTCCAAGAAAACCGTGTTAGAAGGCTGCTAAATGAAAAGAACAGCGTAACTCTGTGAGATGAATTCACATATCAAAAAGCAGTTTCGCAGAAAGCTTCTTTCCAGTTATTATCTGAGGATATTTCATTTTTCACTATAGGCCTCAATGCGCTCCTGAATCTCAGATTCCAAAAAAAAAAAATTAGCAAATTTCTCAATGAAAATAATGGTGTAACCCTGGGAGATGAATTCACGCATCACAAAGGACTATCTCAGAAGGGTTCTTTCTAGATTTTACCTGAGGATATTTCCTTTGTTACCATAGACTTGAATGCAATCCAAAATATCGCTTCTCAGATTCCCCAGAAACAGTGCTACCAAACAGCTCCATGAAAAGTATCGTATACCTCTGTGAGATGAATTAACAAAGCACAAAGCAGTTTCTCAGAAAGCTTCACTCTAGTTTTTATCTGAGGATATTTCTTTTTTTACTATGGACCACCATGCACTCACAAATATGACTTTGCAGATTCCATGAAACCAGTGTTAGGAAACTGCTCCTTGAGAAAAGGTGTAACTCTGTGAGATGATTTCACACATCACAAAGAACTTTCTTAGAAAGCTGCTTTCTAGTTTTTATCTGAGGATATTTCCTTTGTCACCACAGGCTCAATGCGATTCAAAGTATCCTTTCTCAGATTCCCCAAAAACAGTGCTACCAAACTGATCCATGAAAAGAACTATAAAACTCCGTGAAATGAATTAACAAATCACAAAGCTGTTTCTGAGAAACCTTCTTTCTAGTTTTTGTCTGAGTATATTCCTTGTCACCATGAGCTTCAAAGTGCTCTAAAATATCCCATTGCAGATTCCAAGAAAACGGTGTTAGCAAATTGCTCACTTAAAAAAACACTGTAACTCTGTGGGACAAATTCTCACACCACAAAGCCGTTTCTCAGAAAGCTACTTTCTAGTTTTTATCTGAGTGTGTGTCCTTTCTCACCATATGCCTCAGTGTGCTCCCATATATCACTTTGCAGATTACTCAAAAACAGTGTTAACAAACTGCTCTATGAAGAGAATCATGTAACACTCTGAGATGAATTTAAACATCTCAAAGCAGTTTCTCAGAAAGCATTTTTCTAGTTTTTATCTGAGGATACTTCCTTTTTCACCATAGGGCTTAATGTGCTCCAAAATATCCCGTTACAAATTCCACGAAAACAGTGTTACCGAACTACTCCATGATAAGAATGCTGTACCTCAGTGAGATAAATTCACACATCAAAAAGTGATTTCTCAGAAAGCTTCCTTCTAATTTTAATCTGAGGATATTCCCTTGTAATTATAGGCTTCAATACAATTCAAAATATCCCTTCTCAGATACCACAAAAAAAGTGTAACCAATGTGATGGATGAAAAGAATTATATATCTCTGTGAGAAACATTCACAAATCACAAAGCAGTTTTCCAGAAAGCTTCTTTCTACTTTTTCTATGATGATATTTTGTTTGTCACCATAAGTTTCATTGCACTCTGAAATATCCTTTTTCCATTTCCGAGAAAATAGTGTTAGCAAACTGCTCAATGAAAACAACAGTGTAACTCTGTGAGACAAATTCACACATCACAAAGTAGCTTCTCAGAAAGCTTCTATCTAGTTTTTATCTGAGGATATTTACTTTTTTACCATAGACCTCAATGTGCTCCCAAATATCTCTTTGCAGATTCCATGAAAACAGTGTTAGTAAACTACTCCATGAAAAGAAACTGTAACTCTGTGAGATGAATTCACACATCACAAAGAACTTTCTCGTAAAGCTTCTTTCTAGTTTTTTTTCAACTCTTTGTAATTCTTTATTAAAACTATAAACCTACATTATAACTATCTCAGACTGTTTACATATGAAACCCTACCAGTGCCACCCTGGGGTTATTAATTTATAAAGCCACCACTCTGAAGTCTCTCCCTATCCCTTATTTTATTTTATTTTTTTATTTATTTTTATTTTTTAAATTTTTTATTATTGTTCTTTAAGTTCTAGGGTACATGTGCATAACGTGCAGGTTTGTTACATATGTATACTTGTGCCATGTTGCTGTGCTGCACCCGTCAACTCGTCAGCACCCATCAACTCGTCATTTACATCAGGTAGAACTCCCAATGCAATCCTTCCCCTCTCCCCCCTCCCCATGATAGGCCCCGGTGTATGATGTTCCCCTTCCTGAGTCCAAGTGATCTCATTGTTCAGTTCCCACCTATGAGTGAAAACATGTGGTGTTTGGTTTTCTGTTCTTGTGATAGTTTGCTGAGAATGATGGTTTCCAGTTGCATCAATGTCCCTACAAACGACACAAACTCATCCTTTTTTATGGCTGCATAGTATTCCATGGTATATATGCACCACATTTTCTTAATCCAGTCTGTCACTGATGGACATTTGGGTTGATTCCAAGTCTTTGCTATTGTGAGTAGTGCTGCAATAAACATATGTGTGCATGTGTCTTCATAGCAGCATAATTTATAATCCTCTCGGTATATACCAAGTAATGGGATGGCTGGGTCCTACGGTACTTCTAGTTCTAGATCCTTGAGGAATCCCCATACTGTTTTCCTTAATGGTTGAACTAGTTTACAATCCAACCAAGAGTGTAAAAGTGTTCCTACTTCTCCACATCCGGTCCAGCAACTGTTGTTTCTTGACTTTTTAATGATTGCCATTCTCACTGGTGTGAGATGGTATCTCATCGTGTTTTTGATTTTATGTTTTCTCTCTGATGGCCAGTGATTGCGAACATTTTTCATGTGTCTTTGGTTGCATGAATGTCTTCTTGCTGAGAAGTGTCTGTTCATATACTTTGGCTCCACTTTTTGATGGGGTTGTTTGTTTTTTTCTTGTAAATTTGTTTGAGTACCTTGCAGGTTCTGGATATTAGCCCTTTGTCAGATCAGTAGATTGCAAATATTTTCTCCCATTCTGTAGGTTGCCTGTTCACTCCGATGGTAGCTTTTTGCTGTGCAGGTTTTAGTTTAATGAGATCCCATTTGTCAATTTTGGCTTTTGCTTTTCGCCATTAAGCTTTCGTGTTTTAGACATGTAGTCCTTGCCCATGCCTGTGTCCTGAATTTGTATTATTCTTAGGTTTTCCTCTAGGGTTTTTATGGTATTAGGTCTAACATTTAAGTTCTAATCCATCTTGAATTAATTTCGTATAAGGGTAAGGAACGGATCCAGTTTCAGCTTTCTACTTATGGCTAGCCAATTTTCCCAGCACTATTTATTATTAAATAGGGAATTTTTCCCATTTCTTGTTTCCAGGTTTGCCAAAGATCAGATGGCTGTATATGTGTGGTATTATTTCTGGAGGACTCTGTTCTGTTCCATTGGTCTATATCTCTGTTTTGGTACTCAGTACCATGCTGTTTTGGTTACTGTAGCCTTGTAGTATAGTTTGAAGTCAGGTAGCGTGATGCTCCAGCTTTGTTCTTTGACTTAGGATTGCCTTGGCCATGTGGGTCTTTTTGATTCCATATGAACTTTAAAGCAGTTTTTTCCAATTTGCTAAGAAACTCATTGGTAGCTTGATGGGGATGGCATTGAATTCATAAATTACCTTGGCAGTATGCACATTTTCACTCTATTTGATTCTTCCTGTATCCATGAGCATGGTATGTTCTTCCATTTCCTTTGTGTCCTCTTTTATTTCACTGAGCAGTGGTTTGTAGTTCTCTCTTGAAGAGGTCCTTACATCCCTTGTAAGTTGGATTCCTAGGTATTTCATTCTCTTTGAAGCAATTGTGAATGGAAGTTCATTCATGATTTGGCTCTCTGTTCGTCTGTTAATGGTGTATAAGAATGTTTGTAATTTTTGCACATTAATTTTGTATCCTTGAGACTTTGCTGAAGTTGCTTATCAGCTTAAGGAGATTTTTGGCTGAGACAATGGGGGTTTTCTAAATATACAATCATGTCATCTGCCAATAGGACAATTTGACTTCTTTCTTTTCCTAACTGAATACCTTTTATTTCTTTCTCTTGCCTGATTGCCCAGCCAGAACTTCCAACACTATGCTGAATGGGGAGTGGTGAGAGGGCATCCCTGTCTTGTGCCAGTTTTCGCTGGAATTTTTCCAGTTTTTGCCCATTCAGTATGATATTACGCTGTGGGTTTGTCAGAAATACCTTTATTGTTTTGAGGCACGCCCATCATCAATTTAATTTATTGAGCCGCTTTTAGCATGAAGGGCTGCTGACTTTGTCAAAAGCCTTTTCTGCTTCCATTGAGATAATCATGGTTCTTGTCTTTGGTTCTGCTTTATGTTGGATTACGTTGATTGATTTGCGAATGTTGGAACCAGCCTTGCATCCCAGGGATGAAGCCCAATTTGATCATGTTGGATAAGCTTTTGATGTGCTGGTGGACCTGGTTTGCCAAGTATTTTATTGAGGATTTTGCATCGATGTTCATCAGGATATTGGTCTAAAAATTTCTTTTTGTTGTGGTTCTGCCAGGCTTTGTATCAGGATGATGTTGGCTACATAAATGAGTTAGGGAGGATTCCCTCTTTTTCTATTATTGATTGAATAGTTTCAGAAGTAATGGTACTGCCCTCCTTGTACTCCTCTCTGTAGAATCTAGCTATGAATTCATCTATCCTGGACTTTTTTTTTTTTCTTGGTAGGCTATTAATTATTGCCTCACTCAGAGCCTACTATTGGTCTATTCAGGGATTCAGCTTCTTCCTGGCTTCTAGTCTTGGGAGAGTGTAAGTGTCCAGGAAATTATCCATTTCTTCTAGATTTTCTCCAGTTTATTTGTGTAGATGTGTTTATAGTATTCTCTGATGGTAGCTTGTATTTCTGTGGGGTTTGTGGTGATATCCCTTTTATCATTTTTTATTGCATCTATTTGATTCTTTTCTCTTTCTTTTCTCTTTTTATTAGTCTTGCTAGCAGTCTATCAATTTTGTTGATCTTTTTCTAAAACCAACTCCGATTCATTGATTTTTGAGGGTTTTTAGTTCTATCTCCTTCAGTTCTGCTCTGATCTTAGTTATTTCTTGCCTTCTCTGCTAGCTTTGGAATGCTGCCTCTTGTTCTCTCTAGTTCTTTTTAATTGGGCATGTTAGAGTGTCAATTTTAGATCTTTCCAGCTTTCTCTTGTGGGCTTTAGTGCTACAAATTTCCTCTCTACACACTGCTTTAAATGTGTCCCAGAGATTCTGGTATGTTGTGCCTTTGTTCTCATTGGTTCTCAAAGAGATCTTATTTCACCTTCATTTCGTTATGTACCCTGTAGTCATTCAGAGCAGGTTATTCAGTTTCCATGTAGTAGAGCAGTTGGATTGAGCCTTAGTCTTGAGTTCTAGTTTGATTGCACTGTGGTCTGAGAGACAATTTGTTAAGTTCTGTTCTTTGTACATTTGCTGAGGAGGCTTACTCACCATGTGGTCAATTTTGGAATAAGTAAGATGTGGTGCTGAAGAATGTATATTCTGTTGATTTGGGGTGGTGAGTTCCGTAGATGTCTATTAGGTCTCTTTGCTGCAGAGATAAGTTCAATTCCTGATATCACAGCTAACTTTCTGTCTCCCTTGTTCCATCTAAGTAATGCTGACGGTGGTGTTGAAGTCTCCCATTATTGGCTGTAATGGGAGTCTAAGTCTCTTTGTAAGTCTCTAAGGACTTGCTTATGAATCTGGTGCTCCTATTGGGTGCATATATATTTAGGATAGTTAGCTCTTCGTGTTGAATTGATCCCTTTACCATTATGTAATGACCTTCTTTGTGTCTTTTGATCTTTGATGGTTTAAAGTCTGTTTTATCAGAGACTAGTATTGCAACTCCCTGCTTTTTAGAGCCTCCATTTGCTTGGTAGACCTTTCCTCCATCCCTTTATTTTGAGCTCATGTATGTCTCTGTATTGTGATGGGTCTCCCTGAATGCAGCAGACTGATGGGTCTTGACTTCTTTATCCAGTTTGCCAGTCTGTATCTTTTTAATTGATCATTTAGTCCATTTACATTTAAGTTTCTAATATTGTTCCGTGTGAACTTGATCCTGCCATTATGATATTAACTGTTATTTCCTCGTTAGTTGATGCAGTTTCTATTTCAGTCACATGGTCTTTACATTTTGGCATGTTTTTGCAATGGCTGCGTACCAGTTGCTCATTTCATGTTTAGTGCTTCCTTCAGGGTTCTTTGTAAGGCAGGCCTAGTGGTGACAAAATCTCTAAGCATTTGCTTATCTGTAAAGGATTTGCCTTTCACTTATGAAACTTAGTTTGGCTGGATATGAAATTCTTGGTTTAAAATTTCTTTAAGAATGCTGAATATTGGCCCCCACTCTCTCTCTTCTCTGGTTTATGGTGAGTTTTGCCGAGATTCGTTGTTGGGTCTGATGGGCTTCCTTTGTGGGTAACCTGACCTTTCTCTGGCTGCCTCTTAAGATTTTTCCTTCCATTTCAACTTTAGGACCCAATTATGTGGTCTTGAATTGTTTTCTCGAGTAGTATCTTTGTGGCATTCTCTGTATTCTGAATTTAAATGTTGGCCTGCCCTACTAGGAAGTTCTCCGATGATACCCTGAAGAGTGTTTTCCAGCTTGGTTCCATTTTCCCCCTCACTTTCAGGTACCCCAATCAGACGTAGATTTTGTCTTTTTACATAATCCCATACTTCTTGCAGGCTTTGTTCATTTCTTTTTCTTCTTTTTTCTTTAGGTTTCTCTTCTCACTTCATTTCATTCATTTGATCTTCAATCGCTGATACTCTCTTCTAGTTGATCAAGTCAGTTAATGAAGCTTGTGCATTTGTCACATATTTCTCGTGTCATGGTTTTCATCTCTGTCAATTCGTTTATGGCCTTCTCTGCATTAATTATTCTAGTTATCAATTCTTCCAGTCTTTTTTCAAGATTTTTAGTTCCTTTGCACTGGGTACATAATTCCTCCTTTAGCTCTGAGAAGTTTGATGGACTGGAGACTTCTCTCATCTCGTCAAAGTCATTCTCCGTCCAGCTTTGATCCATTGCTGGCAATGAGCTGTGTTCCTTTGCAGGGGGCGATGTGCTCTTATTTTTTGAATTTCCAGCCTTTCTGCCCTGCTTTTTTGCCATCTTTGTGGTTTTATCTGCCTCTGGTCTTTGATGATGTTGACGTATTGATGGGGTTTTGGTGTGGGTGTCCTTCTTGTTTGTTAGTTTTCCTTCTGACAGTCAGGACCCTCAGCTGTAGGTCTGTTGGTGATTGCTTGAAGTCCACTCCAGCCCCTGTTTGCCTGGGTATCAGCAGCAGAGGCTGCAGAAGATAGAATATTGCTGAACAGCAAGTGTACCTGTCTGATTCTTGCTTTGGAAGCCTCCTCTCAGGGGTGTACTCCACCGTGTGAGGTGTAGGGTGTCAGACTGCCCCTAGTGGGGGATGTCTCCCAGTTAGGCTACTCAGGGGTCAGGGACCCACTTGAGCAGGCAGACCGTCCTTTCTCAGTTATCAACCTTCGTGTTGAGAGATCCGCTGCTCTCTTCAAAGCTGTCAGACAGAGTCGTTTGTGTCTGCAGAGGTTTCAGCTGCTTTGTTGTTGTTGTTGTTGTGTAGCTGTGCCCTGTCCCCAGAGGTGTAGTCTACAGAGACAGGCAGGACTCCTTGAGCTGCTGTGAGCTCCACCCAGTTCGAGCTTCCCAGCCGCTTTGTTTATCTACTTAAGCCTCAGCAATTGTGGGCACCTCTTCCCCAGCCTCACTGCTGCCTTGCTGCGAGCTCACAGACTGCTGTGCTAGCAATGAGGGAGACTCTGTGGGTGTGGGACCCTCCTGGCCAGGTGTCGGATATAATCTCCTGGTGTGCCCCTTTGCTAAGATCCTTGGTAGAGTGCAGTATTGGGGCGGGAGTTACCTGATTTTGCAGGTGTTGTGTGTCTCAGTTCCCCTGGCTAGGAAAAGGGATTCCCTTCCCCCTTGCACTTCCCAGGTGAGGCGATGCCTCGCCCTGCTTCAGCTCTCACTGGTCGGGGTGCAGCAACTTACCAGCACCAATTGTCCCACAGTCCCTAGTGAAATGAACCCAGTACCTCAGTTGAAAATGCAGAAATCACCTGTCTTCTGTGTTGCTCGCACTGGGAGTTGGAGACTGGAGCTGTTCCTATTCGGCCATCTTTCTCCTCTTTCTAGTTTTTGTATGAGCAGATATCCTTTTTCTCTATAGGCCTCCATGTGCTGCCCATTATCCCTTTGCAGATTCCATGAACACAGTGCTAACAAACTCACCCATGAAAATAATCTTGTAAGTCTCTGAGATGAATTAACAAATCAAAAAGTATTTCCTCAGAATGATTCTAGTTTTTATATGAGGGTATTTCCTTTGCCACTTTAAACTTCAATGGTTTCTAAAATGTGACTTTGAATATTCCACGAAAGCGGTGTTAGAGAACCGCTCAATGAAAGGAACGGTGTATCTCTGTGAGATGAATTCACACATCACAAAGCAGTTTTGCTGAAAACGTATTTCTAGTTTTTATCTGAGGATATTTCCTTTTTAACCTTAGGCCTCAATGTGTGCACAAATATCCACGTGCAGATTCCACGAAAACAGTGTTAGAAAACTGCTCCCTGAAAAGAAACGTGTAAGTCCTTGTAATGAATTCACACGTCATGAAGAAGTTTCTCAGAAAGCTCAATGAAAAGAATGGTGTAACACTGTGCGATGAGTTCACACAACACAAAGGAGTTTCTCAGAAAGCTGCTTCCTACTTTTTATCTGAGGATGTTTCCTTTTCACCATTGGCTTCAAGGTGATCCTAAATATCCCTTTTCAGATTCCCCCAAAACAGTGCTACCAAACTGATCCATGAAAAGAACAGTGTAACTCTGTGAGATGAATTAACACATCACAAAGCAGTTTCTCAGAAAGCTTCTTTCTAGTTTTTATATGAGGATATTTCATTTGAAACCATAAGCTTCAATGTACTCCAAAATATCCAACTGCAGATTCCATGAAAACAGTGTTCGTAAAGTACTCCATGTAAAGGAAGACATAATTCTGTGACATGAATTCACACATCACAAACGGTTTCTCAGAAAGCTTGTTTCTACTTTTAATCTGAGGATATTTACTTTTACACTGTAGGCTTCAATACCATCCAAAAATTCCGTTCTCAGATTTCCCAAAAACAGTGCTATCAAACTGCTCCATGAAATAAGGTATAACTCTGTGACATGAATTAAAAAACTCACATAGCAAATTCTCAGGAAGTTTCTTTCTAGTTTTTGTCTGAGGATATTTCCTCTCTCACCATAGGCTTCAATGAGCTCCCCAATATCCTGTTGGAGTTTCCAGGAAGACTGTGTTATCAAACTGCTCAATTAAAAAAACGGTAACTTCTGTGAGATGAATTCACAAATCACAAAGAACTTTCTCAGAAGGTTTCTTTCTAGTTTTTGTCTGAGGATATTTCCTTGGTCACCATAGGTTTCAATGCGATCCAAAATATTCCTTCTCAGATTCCCCAAAAACAGGGCTACTAAAACGAATCCATGAAAACAATCGTGTAACTCTATGAGATGAATTCACAAATCACAAAGTAGTTTGAAAGAAATATTCTTTCCAGGTTTTATCTGAGGATGTTTCATTTGTCATCATGGGCTTCAATGTGTTCCCAAATATCCTATTGTAGATTCCAGGAAAACAGTGTTATCAAACTGCTAAATGAAAAGCACGATGGAACTCTGTGAGATGGATTCACATATCACAAAGCAGTTTCTCAGAAAGCATATTTTTAGTTTTTATCTGAGGATTTTTCCTTTCTCACCCTAGGCCTCAAAGCTCTCCCAAATGTCCCTTTGCAGATTCCATGACAACAGTGTCAGCAAACTACTCAATGGAAAGAAAGGTGTAACTCTGTTAGGTAAATTTGCACATCACAAAGCAGTTTCCCAGCAAGCTTCTTTCTAGTTTTTATCAGAGGATACTTCCTTTTTCACCATAGGCCTCAATGTGTTCCCAAATATCCCTTTGCAGATTCCACGAATACAGTGTTAACAAACAGCTGCATGAAAAGAAAGCTGTAACTCTGTGAGATGAATTCACACATCACAAAGTAGTTTCTCAGAAAACTTCTTTCTAGTTTTTAATCTGAGGGTATTTCCTTTGTCACCATAGGCTTCAATGCAATCCAGAATAGCACCTCTCAGATTCCCCAAAAACAATGCTAACAAACTGATCCATGAAAAGAATTGTGTAACTCTGCAAGACAAATTCACAAATCACACAGTAGTTTATCAGAAAGCTTCTTTCTAGTTTTTGTCTAAGGTTATTTCCTTTGTCACCATAAGCTTCAATGGCCTCTGAAATATCACATTGCTGATTCCATCAAAACAGTGTTAACAAACTGCACAATGAAAAGAACAGTGAAACTGTGTGAGATGAATTCACACATCATAAAGCAGTTTCGAAAAAAGCTCCTTTGTAGTTTTTATCTGAGAGTATTTCGTTTTTCACCATAGGCCTCAATGCACTCCCAAATATCCCTTTGCAGATTACATGAAAACAGTGTTAGCAAACTGCTCCATCAAAAACAAAGTGTAAATCTGTGAGATGAATTCACATATCACAAAGAACTTTCTCAGAAAACTTCTTTCTAGTTTTTATCTGAGGATATTTCCTGTTTCACCATAAGCTTCAAAGCGAACCAATATATACCTTCTCAAACACCCCAAAAACAGTGCTACCAAACTCATCCATGAAAAGATTCTTGTAACTCTGTGGGATGAATTAACATATCACAAAGTGATTTTTCAGAAAGCTTCTTTCTACTTTTTCTATGAGGATATTTCCTCTGTTACCATGAGCTTCAATGCGCTCTGAAATATCCCATTGCAGATTCCAAGAAAACAGTGTTAACAAACTGCTCACTGAGAAGGACCATGTAACCCTGTGAGATGAATTCACACATCACAAAGCAGTTTCTCAGAAAGCTTCTTTCTATTTTTTATCTGTAGATATTTCCTTTTTCACCATACGCTTCAATGTATTCCGAAATATCCCTTCTCAGATTCCCCAAAAACAGTGCTAAAAACTGCTGCATGAAAAGAGTCATGTAACTCTGTGAGATGAATTCACAAATCACAAAGCAGTTTCTCAGAAAGCTTCTTTACAGTTTTTGTCTGAGGATGTGTCCTTTGTCACCATAAGCTTCAATGACCTCCGAAATATCTCATTGCAGATTCCATGAAACCAGGGTTAAGAAACTGCTCAACGAAAAGTACATTGTAGCTCTGTGAGAGGAATTCACACATGGAAAATCAGTTTATCAGAGAGCTTCTTTCTACTTCTTATCTGAAGATATTTCCTTTGTAACCATAGGCTTCAAAATGATCCAAAATATTCCTTCTCAGATTCCCCAAAAACAGTGCTACCAAACTGCTCCATTAAGAGATTCGTGACACTATGAGATGCATTCGTAAATCAGAAAGCAGTTTCTCAGAAAGATTCTTTCTAGTTTTTGTCTGAGGATATTCCCTCTGTCACCATAAGCTTCAATTCACTCTGAAATATCTCATTGCAGATTCCAAGAAAACAGTGTTAAGAAACTGCTCAATGAAAAGAATAGTGTAACCCTGTGAGATGAATTCACACATCACAAAGTGGTTTCTCAGAATGCTTCTTTCTAGTTTTTATACGAGAGAATTTCCTTCATCACCATAAGCTTCAAAATGCTTGAAATATCCCATTGCAGATACCAAGACAACAGTTGTAGCAAACTGCTCAATGCAAGGAAGAGTGAAACTCTGTGAGAGATGAATTCACATATCTCAAAGCAATTTCTCAGAAAGCTACTTCGTACTTTCTATATGAGGGTATTTCCTCTGTCACCATAGGCTTAAAATGCGCTCCGAAATATCCCCTTTCAGATTCCAAGAAAACAGTGTTATCAAACTGATCAATGAAAAGAACAGTGTAACCCTTTGGGATTAATTCATGCATTACAAAGCATGTTCTCAAAAAGCCTCTCTCTAGTTTTTATCTGAGGATATATAGTTTTTATATAGAGAGATTTTAGGCCTCGATGCGCTCCCATATATGCCTTTGCAGATTCCACAGAAACAGTGTTATCAAACAGCTCAATGAAAAGAACTGTGTAACTCTTTGAGATGAATTCACATGTCACAAAGCAGTTTCACAGAATGTTTCTTCCTAGTTTTTATCTGAAGACATTTTCTTTGCCGCCATAGGTTTCAATGAGATCCAAAATATCCCTTCTCACATTTCCCCCCAAAAAGCACTACAAAAGAAACTGATCCATGAAAGAATGCGTGTAACACTGTGAGATGAATTAACACATCACAAAGTAGTTTCTCAGAAAGATTCCTTCTAATTTTATCTGAGGATATTTCCTTTGTCATCCCTAGGCTTCAATGATATTCAGAATATCCTTCCAGGATACCCCAAATACAGTGCTATCAAACTGATCCATGAAAAGTCGTGGCAACTCTGTGAGAAGAATTGACAAATCCTACAAAGCAGTTTCTCAAGCTTCTTTCCTCTTTTTTGTCTGAGGATATTTCTTTTGTCACCATAAGCTCAATAAACAAATACACATTGCAGATTGCATAGAAAACAGCTTTAGCAAACAGCTCAATGAAAAGAACAATTTTGAGATTCATGGGATGAACTCACACATCACAAACAGGTTTCTTTTTTTTAAATTTATTTATAATTGTGCAGTTGTAGAAGATTACATGTGCATATTACCGTGCAGGTTTTATTTACATATGTATACTTGTGCCTTGTTGGTGTGCTGCACCCATCAACTCATCATTTACATCAGGTATAACTCCCAATGCAATCCCTCCCCCTCCCATGATAGGCCCCGGTGTGTGATGTTCCCCTTCCTGGTCAAGTGATCTCATTGTTCAGTTCCCACCTATGGTGAGAACATCACGGTGTTTGGTTTTCTGTTCTTGTGATAGTTTGCCAGAATGATGGATTCAGCTGCATCCATGTCCCTACAAAGGACACAAACTCATCCCTTTTTGATGGCTGCATAGTATTCCATAGTGGTGTATATGTGCCACATTTCTTAATCAGTCTGTCACTGATGGACATTTGGGTTGATTCAAGTCTTTGCTATTGTGAATAGTGCGCAATAAGCTTATCGTGTGCATGTGTCTTTATAGCAGCATAATTTATAATCCTTTGGGTATATACCCAGTAATGGGATGGCTGGGTCATATGGTACATCTAGTTCTAGATCCTTGAGATAAGCCATACTGTTTTCCATATTAAGTTGAACTAGTTTACAATCCACCAACAGTGTAAAAGTGTTCCTATTTCTCACATCCTCTCAGCACCTGTTGTTTCCTGACTTTTTTAATGATACGTAATTCTAACTGGTGTGAGATGGGTATCTCATTAATAGTTTTTAGTTGCATTTCTCTGATAGCCCAGTGATGATGAGCATTTTTCGTAAATGTGCTGTTGGCTGTATGAATTGTCTTTAACTTTTTGAAATGTGCCTGTTCATATGCTTTGCCCACTTTTTGATGGGGTTGTTTGTTTTCTTATGGAATTGTTTGGGTTCTTTGTAGGTTCTGGATAATGGCCACTTTGTCAGATGAGTGGGTGCAAAATTTTTCTCCCATTCATGGAGTTGCCTGTTCACTTGATGGTAGTTTCTTTTGCTGTGCGAAGCTCTTTAGTTTAATGAGATCATTTGTCAATTTTGGCTTTTGCTGCCGTTGGCACAGGCAGTCTTTGCCCATGCCTATGTCCTGGAATGGGTACTACCTAGGTTTTCCTCTAGAGTTTTTTATGAGTAGTAGGTCTAACATTTAGAGTGTAAATCCATCTTGAATTAATTACATATAAGAGGTAAAGGAAAGGATCAGTTTCAGCTTTCTACTTATGGCTAATAATTTTCCAGCACCATTTATTAAATAGGGAATCCTTTCCCCATTCTTGTTTCTCTCAGGTTTGTCAAAGATCAGATGGCTGTAGATGTGATTATTATTTCTAGGGACTCTGTTCTGTTCCATTGGATCTATATCTGTTTGGTACCAGTACCATGCTGTTTTGGTTACTGTAGCCTTGTGAGTATGGTTTGAAGTCAGGTGGCATTGATGCCTCCAGCTTTGTTCTTTTGACTTAGGGTTGTCTTGGAGATGGGGCTCTTTTTTGGTTCCATATAGACTTGGCAGTTTTTAGTTCTGTGAAGAAACTCATTGTTAGCTTGATGGGGATGGAATTGAATCTATGCATTACCTTGGGCAGGTATGGCCATTTTCGATATTGATTCTTCCTATCCATAGGCATGGTATGTTCTTCCATTTTGTTTTGTGTCCTCTTTTTATTTCACTGGGCAGTGGTTTGTAGCTTCTCCTTGAGAGGTCCTTTACACATCCAGCTTGTAAGTTGGATTCCTAGGTATTTGATTCTCTTTGGAAGCAATTGTGAATGGAAGTTCATTCCTGATTAGGCTCTCTGTTTGTCTGTTACTGGTGTATAAAGGTGCTTGTGATTTTGCACATTAATTTTGTATCCTGAGACTTTATAGCAGTTGGTTATCAGCTTAAGGGAAATTTTGGGCTGAGACAATGGGGTTTTCCAAATATACAATCATGTCATCTGCAAAGAGGGACAATTTGACTTCTTCTTTTCCTAACTAGAATACTTCCTTCATTTCTTACCACTGGTGCCTAGCCAGAACTTCCAACATTTGGGCCGAGGTGGTGAGAGAGGGCATCCTGTCTTAATGCCAGTTTCAAAGGAATTTTTTCCAGTTTTTGCCCATTCAGTATGATATTGGCTGTGGGTTTTGTCATAAATAGCTCTTATTATTTTTGGGAGTCACGTTCCATCAAGTACGAATTTATTGGCGTTTTTAGCATGAGAGCTGTTGAATTTTGTCAAAAGCTAGCACTTTCTGCATCCTATTGACATAATCATGTGGTTCTTGTCTTTGGTTCTGTTTATATGTGGATTATGTTTTGTTGATTTGCAGATATTGAACCAGCCTTGCATCAGGGGGATGAAGCCCACTTGATCATGGTGGATAGCAGTGTGTTGCTGAATCCGGTTTGCCCGAAATGTATTTGGGGTTTTGCATGATATTTATTAGGATATTAGTCTAAAATTCTCTTTTTTATTGTATCTCGGGCTTTGGTATCAGGATGATGTTGGCTCTGCTACCAAATGAGTTAGGGAGGATTCCCTCTTTTTCTGTCCAGTTAGAGCGGTTTCCAGAAGATAGTACCAACTCCTCCCTTGCCTGGTAGAATTCAGCTGTGAATCCATCATTCCTGGACTTTTGGTTGGTAGGCTGTGTTGTTGCCTCAATTTCAGAACCTGCTATTGAATATTCAGGGATTCAGCTTTCTTCCTGGTTTAGTCTTGGAAGAGTGTAAGTGTCAGGAAATTATCCATTTCTTCCTAGATTTTCCAGTTTATTTAGCATTAGAGGTGTTTTATATGAGTACTCTCTGATGGTAGTTTGTATTTCTGTGGGGTCCCGTTGGTGATATCCCTTTATCATTTTAATTGTAGTTTGATTCTTCTCTCTTTTCTTCTTTATTAGTCTTGCTGGCGGTCTGTCAATTTTGTTGGTCTATTCAAAAACCAACTCCCTGGATTCGGTGATTTTTGGAGGGTTTTTATTGTCTCCTATCTCCTTCAGTTCTGCTCTGATCTTAGTTATTTGCACCTTCTACAGCTTTGGAATGTGTTTGCTCTTGCTTCTCTAGTTCTTTTAATTGCGATGTTAAATTGTGAATTTACATCTTTCTTGCTTTCTCATGGGGCAGGTACTGCTATACTACATTTCCTGCTTTAAATGTGTCCCAGAGATTCTGGTATGTTGTATCTTTGTTCTCATTGGTTTCAAAAGAACATCTTTATTTCTGCCTTCATTTAGTTATGTACCCAGTATTAGTCATTCCAGGAGCAGGTTGTTCAGTTTCCCATGTAGTTGAGGGTTTTTGATTGAGTTTTCTTGAGTGCAGGTTCTAGTTTAGTGCTGTGGTCTGAGAGACAGTTTATTTATAATTTCTGATGCTTGTACATTTTGCTGAGGAGTGCTTTACTTCCAATTAAATTGGTGGTGGGTAAATGCGATGTAGGGTGCTGAAGAATGTATATTCTGTTGATTTGGGGTGGAGAGTTCCTATAGATATCCTATTAGGTCTGCTTGCTGCAGAGCTGAGTTCAATTCCTGGATATCCTTGTTAACTTTTGTCTCGTTGATCTGTCTAATGTTGACAGTGGGTGTTGAAGTCTCCCATTATTATTGTAGCAAGTCTAAGTCTTTGTAAATCTCTAAGGACTTGCTTTGCATGAATCTAGGTGCTCCTGTATTGGATTGCATATATATTTAGGATAGTTAAGCTCTTCCTGTTAGATTAGTCCTTTACCATTATGTAATGGCCTTCTTTGTCTTTTAGTCTTTGATGGTTTAAGTGTTTCATCAGAGACTAGTATTGCAACTTCCAGCTTTTTTTGTTCTCCATTTTGCTTGGTAAATCTTCCTCCATCCCTTTATTTTGAGCCTATGTATGTCTCTGCATGTGAGATGGGTCTCCTGAATGCAGCAGACTGATGGAGTCTTGACTCTTTATCCAGTTTGCCAGTCTGTGTCTCTTAATTGGAGCATTTAGTCCATTTACATTTAAGGTTAGATTGACTGCGCCCAGACAGGTCCACCGCATTTATGATATTAACTGGTTATTTTGCTCATTAGTTATTATAGTTTCTTCCCGCCTCGATGGTGCTTTGTTTTGGCATGTTTTTGAGATGGCTGGTACGGTTGTTCCTTTCCATGTTGGGTGCTTCCCTTCCAGGGTCTCTTGTAAAGGCAGGCTAGTGGTGACAAAATCTCTAAGCATTTGCTTATCTGTAAAGTTTATTTCTCCTTCCTTATGAAACTTAGTTTGGCTGGATATGAAATTCTGGGTTCAAATTCTTTTCTTTAAGAATGTTGAATATCAGTCCCCCTCCTCTTCTGGCTTGTAGAGTTTCTGCCCGAGATCTGCTGTTAGTCTGATAGGCTTCCCTTTGTGGTAACCCGACCTTTCTCTCTGGCTGCCTTAAAGATTTTTCCTTCATTTCAACTTTGGTGAATTTGGCAATGATGTGTCTTGGGGTTGCTCTTTGCCCCGAGGAGTATCTTTGTGTCGTTCTCTGTATTCCTGGATTTGAATGTTGGCCTGCCTACTGGGTTGGGAAGTTCTCCTGGATGATATCCTGAAGAGTGTTTTTTCCAACTTGGTTCCATTTTCCCCCCTCACTTTCAGGCACCCCAATCAGGCGTAGATTTGGTCTTTTACATAATCCCATACTTCTTGCAGGCTTGTTCATTTTCTTTTTCTCCTTTTTCTTTTGGTTTCTCTTCTAAGCTTCCATTTCATTCATTTGATCATCAATCGTGATACTCTTTCTTCCAGTTGGTCCAGTGGGTTACTGAAGCTTATTGTGCATTTGTCACGTATTTCTGGAGTGTCATGGTTTCACATCTCTTTCCATTTCGTTTAGGACCTTCTCCTGCATTAATTCTCTAGCCATCCTTCTTCCACTTTTTTTCCAAGATTTTAGTTTCTTTCGCGCTGGAATGCAGTAATTCCTCCTTTAGCTCTGAAATTTGATGAACTGAAGCCTTCTTCTCTTTCATCTAAGTGAAATTGCATTATCCGTCAAGCTTTGATCCGTTGCTGGCGATGAGCTGCATCCCCTTTGCCGGGGAGATGTGCTCTTATTTTTGAATTTCAGCTTTTTTCTGCCCTGCTTTCCCCATCTTTGTGGTTTTATCTGCCTCCTGGTCTTTGATGATGGTGATGTACTGATGGGGTTTTGGTGTCAGAGTGTCCTTCCTGTTTGATAGTTTCCTTCCTTGGTCAGGACCTCAGCTGCTCAGGTCTGTTAGGTGCTTGGGGTCCTCCAGACCCTGTTTGCCTGGGTATCAGCAGCAGAGGCTGCAGAAGATAGAATATATTTCTGAACAGCGTGTGTACCTGTCTGATTCTTGCTTTGTAAGCTTCCTCTCGAGGGTGTACTCCCGCACTCTGTGGCGAAGGTGTGGGGTGTCAGACTGCCCGGTAGTGGGGATGTCTCCCGTTAGGCTACTCAGGGGTCAGGGACCGGCAGGCAGGGAGTCTGTCTCTTCTCAGATCTCAGCCTCCGTGTTGGGAGATCCACTGCTCTCTTCAAAGCTGTCAAACAAGTGGTTTTAGTCTGCAGAGGTGTCTCTGCTGTTTTGTTATTGTTTTTGTACCCTGTCCCCAGAGGTGGAGTCTACAGAGACAGGCACAGGTTTTCCTTGAGCTGCTGTGAGCTCCACCCAGTTAAGACTTCAGCAGCTTTGTTTACCTGCTTAGAAGCCTCAGCAATGGCGAAGCCCTTCCCCAGCCAGCTGCTGCCTTGCCCGGTTGGTCACAGACTGCTGTGCTAGCAATGAGGGAGGCTCCGTGGGCGTGGGACCCTCCCGGCCAGGTGTGGGATATGATCTCCTGGTGTGCCTGTTTGCTCAAAGCGCAGTATTGGGGTGGGAGTTACCCGATTCTCCAGGTGTTGTGTGTCTCAGTTCCCCTGGCTAGGAAAAGGGATTCCCTTCCCCCTTGCGCTTCCCAGGTGAGGCAATGCCTCACCCTGCTTCAGCTGTCGCTGGTCGGGCTGCAGCAGCTGACCAGTATCGATTGTCGGGCACTCCCCAGTGAGATGAACCCAGTACCTCAGTTGAAAATGCAGAAATCACCGGTCTTCTGTGTCGCTGGCGCTGGGAGTTGGAGACTGGAGCTGCTCCTATTCGGCCATCTTGCTCCGCCCCCCCACAAAGCAGTTTCTTAAAAAGCTTCTCTATAGTTTTTATCTGAGGATATTTCCTTTTTCACCATAGGTCTCAATGTACTCCCATATGTCTCTTTGACATTCCACTAAAACACTGTTATTAAACAGCTCAATGAAAAGAATTGTGTAACTGTGAGATGAATTCACACATCATAGAGAAATTTCTCAGAAAGCTTCTTTCTAGTTTTGATCTGAGGATATTTCCTTTGTTACCATAGGCTTCAATATGATCCAAAGTATTCCTACCAGATAGCCCAAAAACAGTACTATCAAACTGACCCACGAAGAGAATCGTGTAACTCTGTGAGAAGAATTTACAAATCACAAAGCAGTTTCTCAGAAAGATTCTTTCTTCTTTTTGTCTGAGGATATTTCCTTCGTCACCATAAGCTTCAATGCACTCTGAAATATCCCATTGCAGATCCCATGAAAACAGTGCTAGCAAACTACTCAATGAGTAGAACAGTGTAACTCTGTGAGATGAATTCTGATATCACATAGAAGTTTCTCACAAAGCTTTTTTCTAGTTTTTATCTGAGAATATTTTCTTTGTCACCATAGGCTTCAATGCGATCCAAAGTATCCCTTCTTAGATACCCCAAATACAGTGCTACCAAACTGATCCATGCAAAGTATTGTGAAACTCTGTGAGAAGAATTCACAAATAAAATAGCAGTTTCTCAGAATGCTTCTTTCCAGTTTTTATCTGAGGATGTTTTCTTTGTCAGCAGAAGCTTCAATGCACTCTGAAATATCCCACTGCAGATTCCAAGAAAAGAGTGTTAGCAAACTGTTCAATGAAAAGAACGGTGTAACTCTGTGAGAGGAATGTTCACGTCACAAACCAATTTCTCAGAAGATTTCTTTCTCGTTTTTACCTGAGGAAGTTTCCTTTATCACTATAGGTCTCAATGCACTCCCAAATATCCCATTGCAGATTCCATGAAAACAGTGTGAGTAAACCTCTCCATGAAAATAAAGGTTTAAATCTGTGAGATGAATTCACACATCACAAGAAGTTTCTCAGAAAGCTTCTATCTAGTTTTTATCTGAGGATATTTTTTTTGTCACCATAGAGTTCAATGCCATCCTAAGTGTCCCTTCTCAGATTCCCCAAAAGCAGTGCTACCAAACTGTTCCATGAAAAGAATCCTGAAACTCTCTGAGAAGAATTCACAAATCACAAAGCAGTTTCTCAGAACGCTTCCTTCTAGTTATTATCTGAGGATAATTCCTTTGTTACCATAAGTTAAAATGTACTCTGAAATATCCCAGTGCAGATTCCAAGAATACAGAGTTAGCAAACTGCTCAATCGAGAGAACAGTGTAATTCTGTGAGATGAATTTACACATCACCACGCACTTTCCCAGAAACTTTCTTTCTGGTTTACATCTGAGGATATTTCCTTTTTCAACAAAGGCCTCAATGTGCTCCCAAATATCCCTTTCCATATTCCATGAAAAGAGTGTTAGCAAACTACTCCATCAAAAGAAAGGCATAATTCTGTGAGATGAATTAACACATCACCAAGAAGTTTCTCAGAAAGCTTCTTTTTAGTTTTTATCTTAGGATATTTCCTTTGTTACCATAGGCTTCAATGCGATTCAAAATATCCCTTCTGAGATTCCTCAAAAACAGTGCTACCAAACTACTCCATGAAAGGTAAAGTGTAAGTCTGTGAGATGAACTCACAAATCAAAAGGTAGTTTCTCAGAAAACTTGTGTTAGTTTTTTATCTGAGGATATGTCCTTTGTCGCCATATGCTTCAACGTGCTCCCAAATATCCTATCACAGATTCCATGAAAAGAGTGTTATCAAACAGATCAATGAAAGGAATGGTGTAAGTCTGCGAGGTGAATTCTCACATCACAAAGCAGTTTCTCAGAAAGCTTCTTTCTAGTTCTTATCTGAGGATATTCAGTTTTTCACCACAGGCCTCAAGGCGCTCCCAAATATCCCTTTGCAGATTCCATGAAAACAGTGTTAGCAAACGACTCCAAGAAAAGAAAGGTGTAACACTGTGAGGTGAATTCACACATCACAAAAAGTTTCTCAGAAAGCTTATTTCTAGTTTTTATTTGAGAATATTTACTTTGTCACCATAGGCTTCAATGTGATCCAAAATATCCCTTCTCAGATTCCCCAAAAGCAGTGCCACCAAACTGCTCCAAGAAAGGAATCGTGTAACACTGTGAAATGAATTAACACATCAGAAAGCATTTTCTCAGAAAACTTCTGCTAGATTTTGTATGAGGATATTTCATTTGTCACCGAAAGCTTCAATGCACTCCGAAATCTCCCTATGCAGATTCCACAAAAACTTTGTTCCCAAACTGCTCAATCAGAAGTACTGTGTAACTCGTTGAGATGAATTAACACATCAAAAAGCCATATCTCAGAAAGCTTCTTTCTAGTTCTTATCTGAGGATATATCCTTTTCCACCATAGGCCTCAATGCGCTCCCAAATATCCCTTTTCAGATCCACTATAACAGCGTTAGCAAACTGCAACATGGAAAGAAATGTGTAATTCTGTGAAGTGAATTCACACATCAGAAAGAAGTTTCTCTGAAAGCTTCTCTCTAGTTTTTATCTGAGGATATATCCTTTGTCATTATATTCTTCAAAGATATCCACAATATCCCTTCTCAGATTCCCCCAAAACAGTGCTACCAAACTGCTCAATGAAAAGAAATGTTTAACTCTGTGAGATGAATTCAAATATCACCTAGTAGATTCTCAGGAAGTTTCTTTCTATTTTTTGTCTGAGGATGTTTCCTTTGTCACCATAAGCTTCAATGCAATCAGAAATATCCCATTGCAGATACCAAGAAAACAGTATTAGCAAATTGCTCAATGAAAAGAACAGTGTAACTCTGTGAGATCAATTCACACATCACAAAGCAGTCTCTCAGAAAGCTTCTTTTTGGTTTTTTGTCTGAGGATATTTCCTTTGTCATCATAGGTTTCAATGAGCTCCCAAATATCCTGTTGTAGTTTCCAGGAAGACAGTGTTATGAAACTGCTCAATGTAAAGAACCATGTACATCTGTGAAATGAATTCACAGATCACAGAAAACTTTCTAGAAATCTTCTTTCTAGTCTTTATCTGAGGCTATTTCCCTTGTGACCATACGTTTCCATGCAATCCAAATTATCCCTTTCCAGATTCCCCAAAAACAAGGCTACCAAACTGATCCATGAAAACAATTGTGTAACTCTAAGAGATGAATTCACAAATCACAAAGCAGATTCTAAGAAAGATTCTTTCCAGCTTTTATCTGAGGATATTTCTTTTGTCACTATAGGCTTCAATGCCCTCCCAAATATCCTATTGCAGATTCCACGAAAACAGTGTTATCAAACTGTTCAATGAAAAATACGGTGTAACTTTGTGAGATGAAATCACATATCACAAAGCAGTTTCTCAGAAAGCATCTTTCCACTTTTTATCTGAGGGTCTTTCCTTTTCCACAATAGGCCTCAAAGTGCTCCCAAATATCTCTTTGTAGATTCCACAAAAACAGTGTTAGAAAACTACTCCATGAAAAGAAAGGTGTAACTCTGTGAGATGAATTCACACATCACAAAGGACTTTCTTAGAAATCTTCTTTCTAGTTTTTATCTGAGGATATTCCCTTTGTCACCATAAGCTTCAATGTGCTCCAAAATATTGGATTACAGATTCCAAGAAAACAGTGTTAGCAAACTGTTGAATGAATACAATATTGTAACTCACTGAGCTGAATTTACACATCACAAAGCAGTTTCTGAAAAAGCTTCTTTCTGGTTTTTATGTGAGGATATTACCTTTTTCACCATAGGACCCAATGCACTCCCAAATATCCCTTTGCAGATTCCATAAAAGCAGTGTTAGCAAACTGCTCTGTTAAAGGAAATGTACAACTCTGTGAGATTTCACACATCATGAAGAAGTTTCTCAGTAAGATTCTTTCTAGTGTTGATCTGAGGATATTTCCTTTGTTACTATAGGCTTCAAAGCAATTGAAAATATCCCTTCTCTGATTTCCCAAAAACAGTGCTACCAAACTGATCCATGAAAAGAATCCTGTATCTCTGTGAGATGAATTAACCCATCACAAAGCGGTTCCTAAGAAAGAATTCTTCTGTTTTTATATGGGGATATTTCCTTGTCCCCATAAGCTCCAAAGTGCTCCAAAATATCCCATTGCAGATTCCAGGAAAACAGTGTTAGCAAGCTCCTCAATGAAAAGAAAAGTGTAACTATGTGAGATGAAATCACACAGCACAAAGTAGTTTCTCAGAAAACCTATTTCTAGTTTTCGTCTGAGGGTATTTCCTTTTCACAACAGGCCTCAGTATGTTCACGCATATCCCTTTGCGGATTCCACGAAAATTGTGTTAGCAAGGTTCTCCCTGAAAACAAAGGTGCAAACCTGTGAGATGAATCCACATATCACAAAGCAGTTTCTCAGAAAGCTTCTTTATTTTGTTGTCGGAGGATATTTCCTTTGTCAACATATTCTTCAATGCGCTCCCAAATATCCTATTGCAGATTCCCCAACAACAGTGCTACCACACTGCTGCATGAAAAAGATAGTGTAACTCTGTGAAATGAATTTACACATCACAAAGCTGTTTCTCAGTAAGATTCTTACTAGATTTTATCTGAAGATATTTCATTTTTCACTGTATTCCTCTATGTGTTCCCGAATATCCCAATGCAGATTCCACGAAAAACATGTTAGCAAACTTCTCAAAGAAAAGAACCGTGTAACTTTCTGAGATGAATTCACACATCACAAAGCAGTTTCACAGAAAGGTTGTTTTAGATATTTATCTGTGGATATTTCCTTTGTCACCAGAGGCTTCCGTGCACTCCAAAATATCCTATTGCAGATTCCACGAAAACAGTGTTTTCAAGCTGCTCAATGAAAAGAACGGTGTAACTCTCTCAGAAAGCTGCTTCCTAGTTTTCATCTGAGAATATTTTCAATTTCACCATAGGAGTCAGTGCACTCCTAAATATCCCTTTGCAGATTCCACAAAAACAGTGTTACAAAACTACTAAATGAAAAGAAAGGGTTAACTCAGTGAGATGAATTCATACAACACAAAGAACTTTCTCAGAAACCTTCTTTCTAGTTTTTATCTGAGGATATTTCCTTTGTCGCCATAAGCTTCAATATCATCCAAAATATTCCTTCTCAGATTCTCCAAAAACCGTGCTACCAAACTGCTGCATGAAAAGAATCATGTAGCTCTGTGAGGTGAACTCACAAATCATAAAACAGTTTCCCAGAAAGCTTCTTTCTAGTTTTTGTCTGAGGATATTTCCTTTGTCAACATAAGCTTCAACTCTCTCTGAAATATCCCATTGCAGATTCCATGAAAAAAGTGTTAGCAAAGTACTCAATAAAAAGAATGGTGTACTTTCATGAGATGAATTCACATATCACAAAGCAGTTCCCCAGAAAGCTTCTTCTTGGTTTTTATCTGAGGATATTTATTTGTTACCAGAGGCTTCAATGCACTCCAAAATATCCAATTGCAGATACCACTAAACAGTGTTAGAAAACTGCTCAATGAAAAGAACGGTGTTACTTTGTAAGATGAATTACACATCACAAAGCAGTTTCTCAGAAAGACTCTTTCTAGTTTTTGTCTGAGGACATTTCCTATTTCACCATAGGCCTCAAGGTGGTTCCAAATATCCCTTTGCAGATTCCACGAAAACATTGTTAGCAAACTGCTCCATGTAAAGAAAGGTGTAACTCTGTGAGATGAATTCACACATGTCATAGAACTTTCTCAGAAAGCTTCTTTCTAGTTTTTATCTGAGGATATTTCCTTTGTCACCGTAGTCTTCAATGTGATCCAAAATATCCTTTCTCGGATTCCTCAAAAACAGTGCTAACAGAGTGATCCATAAAAAGAATTGTGTGATGCGATGAGATGAATTAAAACATCTGAAAGCAGTTTCTCAGAAAGCTTCTTTCTGGTTTTTATATGAGGATATTTCCTTTGTCACCATAGACTTCAATGCGATCCAAAATATCACTTCTCAGAATCCCCAAAAACAGTGCTAAGAAACTGCTCCATGAAAAGAATCATGAAACTCTGAGATGAATTCACAAATCCCAAAGCAGTTTCTCAGAAAGCTTTTTTCTATTTTTTGTCTGAGGATATTTCCTTTGTCACCAAAATCTTCAATGCACTCCGAAATATCGCACTTCAGATTCCAAGAAAACAGTGTTAGCAAACTGCGCAATGAAAATAAGAGTGTAGCTCTGTGAGATAAATTGACACAACACAGAGTAGTTTCTCAGAAAGCTTCTTTCTAGTTTTTATCGGAGGATATTTTCTTTTTCACCATAGACCTCAAGGCACTCCCAAATATCCCTTTGTAGATTCCATGAAAACAGTGTTAGGACACTACTCCATGAAAAGAAAGCTGTAACTCTTTTTGATGAATTCACACATCACAAAGAACTTTCTCAGAAAGCTTCTTTCTAATTTTTATCTGACTATATTCCCTTTTTCACTATAGACCTCCATGTGCTCCCCATTATCCCTTTGCAGATTCCATGAAAGCAGTGCTACCAAATTGATCCATGAAAAGAAACCTGTAAGTCTGTGAGTTGAAACACAAATCACAAAGCAGTTTCTCAGAAAGCTTCTTTCTAGTTTTTATATTATGATACTTCCTTTGTCCACATAAGCTTTAATACACTCCGAAATATCCTATTGCAAATTCCATGAAAACAGTGTTATCAAACTGCTCAATGAAAAGTACCATGTAACTCAACTCTGTGAGATGAATTCACATATCACAAAGTGGTTTCTCAGAAAGCTTCTTTCTAGTTTATATCGGAGGATATTCTGCTTTTCACTAGAGGCCTCAATGGGCTCTCAAATATTCCTTACCAGATTCCACAAAAACAGTGTTAGAGAACTGTTCCATGAAAAGAAAAGTGTAACTCTGTGAGGTGAATTCACACATCACAAAAAAGTTTCTCAGAAAGCTTCTATCTAGTTTTTATCTGAGGATATATACTTTGTCACCATTGGCTTCACTGCAATCCAAAATATCCCTTCTCAGATTCCCCAAAACAGTGCTAAAATACAGTTCCATGAAAAGAATCTTGTAACTCTGTGAGATGAATTAACACATCTGAAAGCATTTAAGTAGAAAGCTTCTCTCTAATTTATATATGAGGGTATTTCCTTTGTGACCTTAAGCTTCAAAACGCCCTGACATATAACTT
>NW_022166682.1:0-1379 GCF_008728515.1 Papio anubis | reverse complement strand
TCAGTGGATCTATTAGGTGGGAATCTATATTTCTGAAAAACAACTCAAGGACATATATTAAGATGTTATTTTTAGTTTCTGTAGAGATTCAAACATCTTGTGACTCTAACTTCCTTGGCTATTGTTTTAAGCTATCATTACCTTCTTACTTATAAAGTCACTCACTTACTTTTTCGGGCTGGCTAGGTGCCTGGAATTTCTCTTGAAGAAACTGAAGGTTTTCCTTTATTTCCATGTTGGGAGGCCCTGGTAGTCTTCTAAGAGAGGTCCCTGCTTTATCTCAGATGCACATGGTCGGAGTGCTACAAAAGAACTTGAATGGGAGGTACAGCAACCATGTGGACCACCGAGTCACATCTCTTTACACCAGAAAATGCACTTGCTCAAAATGTCCAACAATGGTCAGAGTGATATCCTCCTCAAAGGAAGAGTTCCGTAGAGAATTAAAATAGTCAACTGAAACACTGGGTGTATAAAGCAAGAGTGGGGAAACAAGCACGAAGGGTGGGCTTGTACACCTTCATGAGTGTGCTCACACTTGACATGAGAGTATCCTCTCTTTTCCTGGTGGATCAGGGGAAGGTGCTGGTGTGATCTACACATATTCCTTCCCATGGTGGGAGGACACTGGAATGATGACTGTAATTCACCTCAACTTGCTTTTCTCATCCCTGATGCAGTGGTCCCAGGACTAGGGATGCAAATAGAGTCCAGAAACAGGAATTATTCCTAAGCAAGAAACTGTAAATATATTTTATGTCCTTTGTGTAATAATTCCTAAGGGCCTGGAGAAGTAGGTTGTGCCTTCACTGCACCTGGCAAAGTTGGGGCTAACACTGAATGCAGCTGTATTGCCTGGGGTCAGATAACCACCCAGTTCTCTACCTGCATAACCCTCCCCTCTATGAACTGGAATGGATGACGGGAGACACTTGCTAGAACAGTATTGGTCCCTGCAGTCCAAGCCAGCACAGCAGCAGAACCTAGTGTTCCTTCCGAAATTATAAATGTTTAGTATAAATGAAGAGAAGGAGAAATAGTAGCTGAGGGTACATGAATGAATAAATGGGTTATGTAGTGAGGAAAATCCAATGTTACATGAACTACTCGAAAGCGGTATAAACAAGAGATGATATTGTCTCTTAGCTCGATGTCTCCAGATGCCTGAAAGGGTGCAGCCATATGTTGCTGAGACTATTCCTGTTTTTGCACTGCACTGGGATAACTGTTAATGACCAAAGAGGATTCTGGTAATGTGCCAGGATCTTTTCACTGTTATGGTTCTTCTGGTATAGGAGATCTGTGATTGGCCAGGCACAGTGGCTCACTTGGCCAGGCACAGTGGCTCACTTGGCCAGGCACAGTGGCTTCATTCCGTC
>NW_022166681.1:0-1379 GCF_008728515.1 Papio anubis | reverse complement strand
CCCTGTCAGTGGATCTATTAGGTGGGAATCTATATTTCTGAAAAACATCTCAAGGACATATGTTAAGATGTTATTTTTAGTTTCTGTAGAGAATCAAAGATGTTGTGACTCTAACTTCCTTGGCTATTGTTTTAAGCTATCATTACCTTCCTGTTTATAAGGTCACTCAGTTTTTAGGGCTGGCTAGGTGTGTGGAATTTCTCTTGAAGGAACTGAAGGTTTTTCTCTATTTCCAGGTTGGGAGGCCCTGGCAGTCTTCTAAGAGAGATCCCTGCTTTATCTCAGATGTAAATGCTCAGAGTGCTACAAAGAACTTGAATGGGAGGTACTGCAACCATGTGGACCACTGAGTCACATTTCTTTACACCGGAAAATGCACCGGCTCAAAATGTCCAACAATGGTCAGAGAGATACCCTCCTCAGAGGAAGAGTTCCATAGAGAATTAAAATAGCCAGTTGAAACATTGGGTGTATAAAGCAAGAGTGGGGAAACAAGCACGAAGGGTGGGCTTGTACACCTTCATGAGTGTGCTCACACTTGACATGAGAGTATCCTCTCTTTTCCTGGTGGATCAGGGGAAGGTGCTGGTGTGATCTACATATATTCCTTCCCATGGTGGGAGGACACTGGAATAATGACTGTAATTCACCTCAACTTGCTTTTCTCATACCTGATGCAGTGGTCCCAGGACTAAGGATGCAAATAGAGTCCAGAAACAGGAATTATTCCTAAGCAAGAAACTGTAAATATATTTTTTGTCCTTTGTGTAATAATTCCTAAGGGCCTGGAGAAGTAGGTTGTGCATTCACTGCACCTGGCAAAGTTGGGGCTAACACTGAATGCAGCTGTATTGCCTGGGGTCAGATAGCCACCCAGTTCTCTACCTGCATAACCCTCCCCTCTATGAACTGGAATGGATGACGGGAGACACTTGCTAGAACAGTATTGGTCCCTGCAGTCTAAGCCAGCACAGCAGCAGAGCCTAGTGTTCCTTCCGAAATTATAAATGTTTAGTATAAATGAAGAGAAGGAGAAATAGTAGCTGAGGGTACATGAATGAATAAATGGGTTATGTAGTGAGGAAAATCCAATGTTACATGAACTACTCGAAAGAGGTATAAACAAGAGATGGTATTGTCTCTTAGCTCGATGTCTCCAGATGCCTGAAAGGGTGCAGCCATATGTTGCTGAGACTATTCCTGTTTTTGGACTGCACTGGGGTAACTGTTAATGACCAAAGAGGATTCTGGTAATGTGCCAGGATCTTTTCACTGTTATGGTTCTTCTGGTATAGGAGATCTGTGATTGGCCAGGCACAGTGGCTCACTTGACCAGGCACAGTGGCTCACTTGGCCAGGCACAGTGGCTTCATTCCGTC
>NW_022166680.1:0-1380 GCF_008728515.1 Papio anubis | reverse complement strand
ACCCAGGCACTTCTCCTTCTAATGAATTCTTCAGTATTTACTGTCCTGATTATTATTTGACAGCCGTCATACACTGTATCATGAAAATCACCTTAATTGTGTTTTTGTTTTATTGTTTCTGCTTATATTCTGATATACAATACTTCTGAGTAATCAAATGGTTTCATATTTATAATACATATTGTATATCTTACATATCAAACAGTAATTGTATGAATATATAAAATAATTTATTTCCTTTTTGTTTCAACAGGAGTTTTGGATGAATAGATGACTCCTGAAATCCTTTGCCTGTCCAAATTTGTAATAATATTGTAACTTTATTGAATAGTATTTGTAGATTTTTATAATTTTTTATTCTAATTTTCCAGAGAAGCATTTGACCTTGAAATTTGACAAAAGTATATATAAATAAACAATGGATTTCATCTTTGTTACCTTTTTATACTAGATGAATAACTTCAGGATCAATCTGCAAATTTACAGATGCTCTTTCTCTCTGTAATAATATGCTTTAGCTTATGTTCATCAGATTCAGACTCCATAATTTTAATATAATCCAGTTCCCTTACATTATGTCTCCCTCTATTAATAGTTTCATGATCAGATATACCTGCAACATCAGTTTAGAATTGTTCCCCTCTCTCACACCTCATCCCTGGGAAAAAATATATATATATACATATATATATATATATGTATATATATATATTTTTTCCCAGGGATGAGGTGTGAGAGAGGGGAACAATTCTAAACTGATGTTGCAGGTATATCTGATCATGAAACTATTAATAGAGGGAGACATAATGTAAGGGAACTGGATTATATTAAAATTATGGAGTCTGAATCTGATGAACATAAGCTAAAGCATATTATTACAGAGAGAAAGAGCATCTGTAAATTTGCAGATTGATCCTGAAGTTATTCATCTAGTATAAAAAGGTAACAAAGATGAAATCCATTGTTTATTTATATATACTTTTGTCAAATTTCAAGGTCAAATGCTTCTCTGGAAAATTAGAATAAAAAATTATAAAAATCTACAAATACTATTCAATAAAGTTACAATATTATTACAAATTTGGACAGGCAAAGGATTTCAGGAGTCATCTATTCATCCAAAACTCCTGTTGAAACAAAAAGGAAATAAATTATTTTATATATTCATACAATTACTGTTTGATATGTAAGATATACAATATGTATTATAAATATGAAACCATTTGATTACTCAGAAGTATTGTATATCAGAATATAAGCAGAAACAATAAAACAAAAACACAATTAAGGTGATTTTCATGATACAGTGTATGACGGCTGTCAAATAATAATCAGGACAGTAAATACTGAAGAATTCATTAGAAGGAGAAGTGCCTGGGT
>NW_022166679.1:0-1380 GCF_008728515.1 Papio anubis | reverse complement strand
AATTGAAGTAACTTAGAGTTTAACCCTTAAGAGGCAAATGTCCTCTGTTCTCACCTTCCTGAGGGATCCCGCCACATTGACCATCTTGCTAGCAGGGGTCACAGGTGTAACAAGAACGGATTTCTGCTGGCTGATGGCCCACGGTGTAGCATGACTCAGGGAACCCGAGAACTCAATGGCAAAGCTGCTTCAAATTCTCCTGCATGCTTGTTCTTTTCTTTTTGCCCTTTTTTCTTCTTTCTTCCCCTTCCTCTCCTTCTTCCTCTCCTTGCTTCCTTCCTTTCTTCCTCTTCCTCTCTCTCTCTCTCTCTTTTTTCCTTTCTCTCCCCCTCCCCTCACCTTCATCACCTATGCTGGTGTGCAGTGATGCAATCACACCTCACTTCAGTCTCCAACTCGTGGGCTCCCATGCTTTTTCTTTTCTTCCTTTCTCTCTCTCTCTGTCTTTCTCTTTTTTTTTTTTTTTTTTGAGACAGAATTTTGCTCTTGTTGCCCAGGTTAGAGTGCAGTGGTGCGATCTTGGCTCATTGCAACCTCTGCCTCCCGGGTTCAAGCGATTCTCATGCCTCAGTCTCCCGAGTAGCTGGGATTACAGGCATGTGCCATCACACCCAGCTAATTTTGTATTTTTAGTAGAGATGGCATTTCACCATATTGGTCAAACCAGTCTTGAACTTCTACCTCAAGTGATCTACCCACCTTAGCTTCCCAAAGTGCTGGGATTACATGTATGAGCCACTGTGCCTGGCCTTTATTTTCTATCTCTGCTGACTGGCTGAATATCTTGAGCAGACCAGAATTACTGGAGGCAAGGAAAAAATGGAAGATTAGCTAAATTTGTTTTCCATCAAAAGCAATAATGAAAATGCTTCTTTTCAAAGAGCAACAGTAAATATTGGTCCAAAATCACAAGTGTTTATCCAACAGGCCATATTGGAGAGTAAAGGTAGTTGTGACTGGTCCTCAGTGCACGGACATGGAATTTAGCTACAGGATGAATATTCTGCTTTCGTAAGCTGTTTTGATGAGATGTGAAGACATGTTCTGAACAATATTAGAAGAATGCATTACTTTAGTACATTTGGCACCTGCCCTGCCCCTGACCTTTTCCTGAGTGAACAGGAGCCACCTCCCCTTTTAAATTAAATGATGGAATAGCCTGGCCTGTTCCAAGCCCTTGCTGTTGTCTCCCGTGCTCACTCCTCTGGGTCTCCAAGCATGTGGCTTAGAATCCATTTGGGACATCTGTTCCCCGTTCCTACCTATGTCTATCATTAAACAAAGTGAAGATAGTCTGGTGTGACTGGCTTTCCAAACTCTTATTTGGATTCACTGTAATGTGGACTAAACAAATGGCTTAAAATTCACTGTTTGCAGACA
>NW_022166678.1:0-1380 GCF_008728515.1 Papio anubis | reverse complement strand
AATTGAAGTAACTTAGAGTTTAACCCTTAAGAGGCAAATGTCCTCTGTTCTCACCTTCCTGAGGGATCCCGCCACATTGACCATCTTGCTAGCAGGGGTCACAGGTGTAACAAGAACGGATTTCTGCTGGCTGATGGCCCACGGTGTAGCATGACTCAGGGAACCCGAGAACTCAATGGCAAAGCTGCTTCAAATTCTCCTGCATGCTTGTTCTTTTCTTTTTGCCCTTTTTTCTTCTTTCTTCCCCTTCCTCTCCTTCTTCCTCTCCTTGCTTCCTTCCTTTCTTCCTCTTCCTCTCTCTCTCTCTCTCTTTTTTCCTTTCTCTCCCCCTCCCCTCACCTTCATCACCTATGCTGGTGTGCAGTGATGCAATCACACCTCACTTCAGTCTCCAACTCGTGGGCTCCCATGCTTTTTCTTTTCTTCCTTTCTCTCTCTCTCTGTCTTTCTCTTTTTTTTTTTTTTTTTTGAGACAGAATTTTGCTCTTGTTGCCCAGGTTAGAGTGCAGTGGTGCGATCTTGGCTCATTGCAACCTCTGCCTCCCGGGTTCAAGCGATTCTCATGCCTCAGTCTCCCGAGTAGCTGGGATTACAGGCATGTGCCATCACACCCAGCTAATTTTGTATTTTTAGTAGAGATGGCATTTCACCATATTGGTCAAACCAGTCTTGAACTTCTACCTCAAGTGATCTACCCACCTTAGCTTCCCAAAGTGCTGGGATTACATGTATGAGCCACTGTGCCTGGCCTTTATTTTCTATCTCTGCTGACTGGCTGAATATCTTGAGCAGACCAGAATTACTGGAGGCAAGGAAAAAATGGAAGATTAGCTAAATTTGTTTTCCATCAAAAGCAATGATGAAAATGCTTCTTTTCAAAGAGCAACAGTAAATATTGGTCCAAAATCACAAGTGTTTATCCAACAGGCCATATTGGAGAGTAAAGGTAGTTGTGACTGGTCCTCAGTGCACGGACATGGAATTTAGCTACAGGATGAATATTCTGCTTTCGTAAGCTGTTTTGATGAGATGTGAAGACATGTTCTGAACAATATTAGAAGAATGCATTACTTTAGTACATTTGGCACCTGCCCTGCCCCTGACCTTTTCCTGAGTGAACAGGAGCCACCTCCCCTTTTAAATTAAATGATGGAATAGCCTGGCCTGTTCCAAGCCCTTGCTGTTGTCTCCCGTGCTCACTCCTCTGGGTCTCCAAGCATGTGGCTTAGAATCCATTTGGGACATCTGTTCCCCGTTCCTACCTATGTCTATCATTAAACAAAGTGAAGATAGTCTGGTGTGACTGGCTTTCCAAACTCTTATTTGGATTCACTGTAATGTGGACTAAACAAATGGCTTAAAATTCACTGTTTGCAGACA
>NW_022166677.1:0-1380 GCF_008728515.1 Papio anubis | reverse complement strand
GAAGCCCACCCACATGATAGACATCAATCTACTTTATTCAAAGTCTAGCTATTTATATGTTAATCTCATCCAACAAACATCCTCACAAATCATCCAGAATAATGCTTGACCACCTATCGAGGCATGATGCTTTAGCCAAGATGACCAATATTTTTTTTTATTATTATACTTTAAGTTCTAGGGTACATGTTCACATTGTGCAGGTTTGTTACATATGTATACATGTGCCATGTTGGTGTGCTGCACCCGTTAACTCATCATTTACATTAGGTATATCTCCTAATGTTATCCCTCCCCACTACCCCCACCCCACGATAGGCCCCGGTGCATGATGTTCCCCACCCTGTGTCCAAGTGTTCTCATTGTTCTATTCCCACCTATGAGTGAGAACATACGGTGTTTGGTTTTCTGTCCTTGCGATAGTTTGCTCAGAATGATGGCTTCCAGCTTCATCCATGTCCCTACAAAGGACATTTAGGTTGCTTCCAAGTCATTGCTATTGTGAATACTGCCATAATAAACATACGTGTCCATGTGTCTTTATAGCAGCATGATTTATAATCCTTTGGGTATATACCCAGTAATGGGATCACTGTGTCAAATGGTATTTCTAGTTCTAGATCCTTGAGGAATCGCCACACTGTCTTCCACAGTGGTTGAACTGGTTTACAGTCCCACCAACAGTGTAAAAGTGTTCCTATTTCTCCACATCCTCTCCAGCACCTGTTGTTTCCAGACTTTTTAATGATTGCTGTTCTAACTGGTGTGAGATGGTATCTCATTGTGGTTTTGATTTGCATTTCTCTGATGGCCAGTGATGATGAACATTTTTTCATGTGTCTGTTGGCTACATAAATGTTTTCTTTTGAGAAATGTCTGTTAATATCCTTTACCCACGTTTTGTTTGATTTTTTTCTTGTAAATTTGTTTAAGTTCTTTGTAGATTCTGGATATTAGCCCTTTGTCAGATGAGTAGATTGTAAAAATTTTCTCCCATTCTATAGGTTGCCTGTTCACTCTGATGGTGGTTTCTTTTGTGGTGCAGAAGCTCTTTAGTTTAATTAGATCCCATTCGTCAATTTTGGCTTTTGTTGTCATTGCTTTTGGTGTTTTAGTCATGAAGTCCTTGACCATGCCTATGGCCTGAATGGTATTGCCTAGGTTTATTTCTAGGGTTTTTATGGTTTTAGGGATGACCAATAAAATGAATTATGACATTCTTCAATATAAGAATACTCTGAGGAAATTAGCCTGTGACCTAATAAAACAAGGAGCAAACAACTGTTTCTAAAAATGTACAACCAATAATCAAAAAGCCCTCCCTATAGATTGTTTTTCAAGTTCACTCTATAATTCTGGGTAAAAAAAAAACAACAACAA
>NW_022166676.1:0-1381 GCF_008728515.1 Papio anubis | reverse complement strand
ATTAGCCGGGCGTGGTGGCGGGCGCCTGTAGTCCCAGCTACTCGGGAGGCTGAGGCAGGAGAATGGCGTAAACCCGGGAGGCGGAGCTTGCAGTGAGCTGAGATCCGGCCACTGTACTCCAGCCTGGGTGACAGAGCGAGACTCCGTCTCAAAAAAAATAAAAAAAAATAAAAAATAAAAAAACAATCACCAAACATTTGAAAATGTAAAATCATAAAACCACATTTGACTAATAGCCCAAAGAATGAATCACAGTGGGAGCTGAAAAGATTTAGATCTAGACAATAAGAAATACTACATATAAAAATTTTTAACATGCAGCTAAACCCAGGTGCCTTCAGGTCATGAATGGACTGCAGGGTTCAGAGTGGTTGAGAACTTAGCATTAGTGGTCACTTTCTACAAACAAGGAGTCCACACATGAGCCTCCTCCCTCCGTGCCTATATCCAGATGGAATCCTTGGAAAGCTTTCTCTTCCTCATGCTCCCCACTTTGCTGTGAAGTCTTTAAAATTGTTACTTCTCGTCTCTGCTCCCATTCCCAACTTCTAGGTTTTGCTCAGATACTTTTCCACTTTTCTCATCAGATTGTTATCTGGCATCTTTTGCAGCACATTGACATCCATCTTCGTAAGAGTCCCATGGAGCACACCTGTCACCAGGAGGGAATGGGGCGTGGGACTCTGGAGCCAGATGCTGGGTTTGACTCTAAAACGTCCACTCACCAGCTGGGTGACTGTGACCAGAAGCTCATCTTCTCTGGGCCTGCTTTTCCTCTCTTGGAAATAGAGATTATGATGGCAAGCACCTTCCTCATGAGTAGTTGGAGATTTAAGAGAATTGACGTAAAAGGGAGATTATGATATGCCTTCCCCAAGGGTGGTTGGGAGGGCCAAGTGGGTTGATGGAAAATGGATGACAACACCTTGTGGTGTTTGCAAGAGAGAAGTGGAATGATGAACCATGGAGATTATGATAATCCATCTCTGTGGATTTGAAGAGCCAGAAGAATATTGATTGGAATTGAGATGACGATATGTCTTCCTCATGGGCAGTTGGGAAAGTAAAATCAGTCATAGAAAATGGAGATTTTGGGCTGGGCGCGGTGGCTTACGCCTGTAATCCCAGCACTTTGGGAGGCCAAGGCGGGCGGATCACGAGGTCAGGAGATCGAGACCATCCTGGCTAACACGGTGAAACCCTGTCTCTACTAAAAAATACAAAAAAGTAGCCGGGCGAGGTGGCGAGCGCCTGTAGTCCCAGCTACTCGGGAGGCTGAGGCAGGAGAATGGCATGAACCCGGGAGGTGGAGCTTGCAGTGAGCTGAGATCGCACCACTGCACTCCAGCCTGGGCGACAGAGCGAGACTCCGTCTCAAAAT
>NW_022166675.1:0-1381 GCF_008728515.1 Papio anubis | reverse complement strand
CCTGCCTCAGCCTCCTGAGTAGCTGGGACTACAGGCGCCCGCCACCATGCCCGGCTAGTTTTTTGTATTTTTTTAGTAGAGACGGGGTTTCACCGTGTTAGCCAGGATGGTCTCATGATCCACCCATCTCGGCCTCCCAAAGCGCTGGGATTACAGGCTTGAGCCACCGCGCCCAGCCTGCCTCTTTCCATGGCAATGCCCCAATGATTAGTACCCCTGCCCTAAAAATTTCTACATAAACCGCCCCTTAATCTGCATACGATTAAAAGTGGGTATATACCAGGCACAGTGGCTCACGCCTGCAATCCCACTACTTCGGGAGGCTAAGGCAGGTGGATCGCTTGAGCCCAGGGGTTCGAGATCAGCCTGGCCAACATGGCAAAACCCCATCTCTACTAAAAATACAAAAATTAGCCGGGCCTGCTGGTGCCTGCCTGTAGTCCCAGCTACTTGGGAGGCTGAGGCAGGAGAATCACTGGAACCCAGGAGGCGGAGGTTGCAGTGAGCTGAGATCATACCATTGCACTCCATTCTGGGCAACATGAGCGAAACTCAGTCTCAAAAAAAAAAAAAAGAAAATGAAGAAGAAAATAATACCTTTATGGAAAAATAGAAAATGCAAACATTGCACCAAGAGGCACCAAAAAACTTTACTAAACACATAAATATTAATGAAATTGAAATAACTTGGGGAGGGAACAGACAGTGCGGCTCATGCCTGTGATCCCAACACTTTGGGAGGCTGAGGTAGACAGATCACTTGAACCCGGGAGTTTGAGACCCATCTGGGCAACATGGCAAAACCTGGTCTCTACAAAAAAAATTTTTTAATTAGCTAGATATAGTGGTGCATGCCTGTAGTACCCACTACTTCACAGGCTGAGGCTGGAGGATTGCTTGAACTCAGGAGGTCAAGGCTACAGGGAGCCGTGATGGTGCCACTGCACTCCAGCCTGGGTGACAGAGGGAGACCCTGTTGAAAGAAAATAAAAATGAGAGGAAGAGAGGAAGGGAGGGGAAGAGGAAGGGAAGAAATAAACTACATTCCCCTAAAGGACAAAACCCAGAGGATTTTCCAATCAAGTTTTTTTTTGTTTGTTTGTGTTTTTTTGAGATGGAGTCTCACTCTGTCGCCCAGGCTGGAGTGTAGTGGCGCCATCTCGGCTCACTGCAAACTCCGCCTCCCGGGTTCACGCCATTCTCCTGCCTCAGCCTCCCAAGTAGCTGGAACGACAGGCGTCCACCACCACACCTGGTTAATTTTTTTGTATTTTTAGTAGAGATGGGGTTTCACCATATTAGCCAGAATGGTCTCCATCTCCTGACCTCGTGATCTGCCCGCCTGGGCCTCCAAAGTGCTGGGATTACAGGCATGAGCCAC
>NW_022166674.1:0-1381 GCF_008728515.1 Papio anubis | reverse complement strand
GAAAGGGAAAAATTCTAGGATGAGAGAAAATAAAAGAAATATGGAAAAAAATAAGCACTACATAATTTGGTCATCCTAACTCAAATTTAGAAAATTCTACATTTTCCTTTGCTAAAGTGTCAATAATAAATGAGATAGATATGTTACAATCTTAGTTATTTTACAAAAGAGATGTAATCCAGATTAAAGTAGTAAAGCATGCTTTGCTTGAAAAATATTTTCTTGTCTTTATATTCTTAGGTCATTTTAACTAACATTGGTTCCATGGATACAGAGCTCTAACACTTTTCTATGTTATAATAAGGAAAGGTTGTCTTTTGATTCATTGTCCTTGGAAATCATTAATTTATTTATTTGTCTATTTATTTTGAGAAAGGGTCTCACTCTGTTGCCCAGGCTGGAGTGCATGAGTGTGACCACAGCTCACTAAAGCCTGGACCTCCCAGGCTCAAGCAATCTTCCTAAGTCACCCTCCAAAGTACCTGGGGCTACAGGTGTGCACCACCACACCTTGCTAATTAAAAAAAAAAAAAAATGTAGAGATGGGGTCTTGCTATGCTACCTGTGCTGATCTTGAACTCCTAGGCTCAAGTGATCCCCATCCCACAGCCTCCCAAAGTGCTAGGATTGTAACCATGAGCCACCATGCCCTGCATCAGTGATTTTGCAAGTAACTGCTTCACCACAGCATTCTACAAATTATGCAGGCTGTGGAATGGATTTTTTACCCTAAGAATAAAATAGAAAAGGAATGGAGCTAGGTGGGTCTGGGTGACCACATAAGTGTGAAAAGGCAAGAAAACAGGTTTTTCTCCATTTCCATACTCACGATATTTCAATATAACCTAAATAAGATAATGGAATCTATTTGTCTGTAAAGCAAGGGCCTAAGTGTTACTTCTTAAAAATTTTTCTGAGATTTTCTTTTTGGAGATAATTATTTAATTCCAATGGATGTTGAATATTTGTACAAATTGTTTAGTGTTTCTTTTTAAAAAAATTTTTTTAAACTTTTTTTTATTATACTTTAAGTTCCAGGGTACCTGCGCACAACATGCAGGTTTGTTACACAGGTATACATGTGCCATGTTGGTTTGCTGCATCCATCAACTCATCATTTACAATACATATTTCTCCTAATGCTATCCCTTCCCCTACACCCACACCTGACAGGCTCTGGGGTGTGATGTTCCCCACCCTGTGTCCAAGTGTTCTCATTGTTCAATTCCCACCTATGAGTGAGAACATGCGGTGTTTGTTTTTCTGTCCTTGTGATAGTTTGCTCAGAATGATGTTTTCCAGCTGCATCCATGTCCCTACAAAGGATATGAACTCATTCTTTTTTATGGCTGCATAGTATTCCATGGTGTATATGTGCCAC
>NW_022166673.1:0-44576 GCF_008728515.1 Papio anubis | reverse complement strand
CCCTGCTGTTTAACTTTGTCTAGTGAAACATTTGCCTTGACACTGCTCATTTGGGATAAAAGTTCAAATTCAAAAAATAGGCCTAATTCAAAATTTGGCCTTTTAATAACTAGAAATGTACCTCCGTTTACAGATGTTCTATTGAGCCTCAAATTTAGGCTCATCAATACACTCCAAAAATGGTATTCTATTCCTTTATCTCCTTTTGCAACCTATCTTCACATATAAAACAGTCTAGAGTAACTAGACATTTAGAGCTAGTGTTATCAGAATCTACGTTTCACAAAAAAGTAATAAATTCTGAAAGTAATTTATCTGCCCAGCAATATCTCCAAGGGGTCACAATTATAGCAAACATTTACAGACACACATTTAGGATGATAACCCTTTAGTTTTAGCCTTGGGTTTTCAAATCTCTATGCAAATGGCATAAGATGTTTTTGTAATCAGAAATTAACCCCATATACAGCCAATATGATGCAGTGAAACCATGAAACTCAGGCATACAATAAATGTAACTGTTTTTGTTCTCCCTCGTAAAACATGTGTTCTGTCTCTAGATCTTATATGTATGTGTGTTTCTTTTTTTCACCAATTTCAAATTTAACCTTGCCAGTTAAGGTGTCTCTCCTTTCTACAAAATTATTTTGTGTTAATTCTACGTGGGGGTAGAATGTGGTGTGGTGTTTGACTTTTACAGTGCTCTGACAACACTTGACACCATTCTTCCCTTTCTGATGTTTTCCATATCTTTACATTGATCAAGATGGTCCTAGTGGTTAGGAACAGTCAAATCAGTCAGTCGTTTATTTGTTCAACAAATGCTTATTAAACACTATGTCTTGCTTGGGATGGCAAAATATTTCCCTAACCTCATAGTGTATACATTTTAGGGAAATAAACAATATTTCCATAACCTCATAGTGTATACATTATAGTGTATACATACAGAGCGCATACAAACAAAATAATTTGTTTATTTTAGGGAAATAAACAATATTTCCCTAAACTCATAGTGCATACATTTTTGCATTGAAAGAGAAACAACTGACATTTGAAAAGTATGTATCATGATTTTTGTGAGGAACAAAAAACAAGAAAAGATAATTAGGAGTGTTAAAGTTTTTAATTTTAAATAGGGTAGTAAGGAAATACCTTCATAAAAATGCTACTGACTAAAAAATGGAATGTGTTGAGGGAATGAGCTATTTTCATATTGTGAGGAAGAGCATTTTTTTTATTTCAGTTCTTAATCTTTATCTTACTTGACTTTATTATTATTATTATACTTTAAGTTCTAGGGTACAAGTGCATAACGTGCAGGTTTGTTACATATGTATACTTGTGCCATGTTGGTGTGCTGCAACCATCAACTCGTCAGCACCCATCAACTCGTCATTTACATCAGGTATAACTCCCAGTGCAATCCCCCCCCGCCCCCCTCCCCATGATAGGCCCCGGTGTGTGATGTTCCCCTCCCCGAGTCCAAGTGATCTCATTGTTCAGTTCCCACCTATGAGTGAGAACATGCGGTGTTTGGTTTTCTGTTCTTGCGATAGTTCGCTAAGAATGATGGTTTCCAGCTGCATCCATGTCCCTACAAAGGACACAAACTCATCCACTTTTATGGCTGCATAGTATTCCATGGTGTATATGTGCCACATTTTCTTAATCCAATCTGTCACTGATGGACATTTGGGTTGATTCCAAGTCTTTGAGATTGTGAATAGTGCCACAATAAAGAGGAAGAGCATTTTAATTCAGCAACACAATAGGTAGAACACAGCAGAAAGAACTAGGTCTGTGAATGAATGAGAAACAAGAAATGAGATTAGATAAATAATGAGGATATGGTGAGAGTTCATCTCATAGGCCTGGTAAGCCATTGTGATGATTTTGAATTTCACTGTGGATGAGTTGGGAAATCATCAGAAAGTGTCGGACATAGTAGTAACACAATGTGACATAATGTGAAAGATATGTTAGTCCCTGAATTGAGAGTAGTTTCTGGGAGTCAAGTGTGATACAAAAAATAAATAAATAAATTAAGAGAAACTCACAATAATTAAGGAAAGGAACAATATAGAGTTTATCATGACAAAAACAGCAGAGATAGAGAGAAGTGGTCAAATTTCAAATATGTGTTTAGAAATAACCCACCTTTTTTTTTTTTTTTTTTCCGAGGAATTAGGAATTGAAGTGTAATGTGAGAAGATGTTAATCACTACGGATGACTCAAAGAATTTGGCCTAAGTAACAGAATGGATGTGTCACTAACTGAAATGAGAAAGGGCATAAGAAGTACACATTTCAGGGGTGCATAGAAGAATCATATTGGCATTTTGTTTGCCTAGTAGGCATCTAAGAAGTGACATTAAATAGGCACCTGTGCCTGCGAGTCTGTAACTCAAAGGAGATTGCAAAGCTGAATTTATAAATTTGGGAGTTCTAAGTGTACAGATTTTATTTAAAGGTATAAAAAAAAGAAACATGGAGTAACATCACCAAAGTGAGTATAAATAGAAGAGTTTGAAACTTGGGACACGTTTTAAGATGTTACAAAGAGGACTAGAATTAGAAATAAAGTAGAAGGAAAGTCTAAAGGTAGAAACATGAAGATAATTGGAGACCAGGACAAGAGCAATTTCTGTGGGGTAGCAGCAGCAAAAAATAATAAGAAGAAGAAGAAGAAAAAAAAAAAGGTGGGAGTGGATTAGATGCAGAGAAACTTTATGTTTTGTATAAATATTGCTGTAAATGAAAAAAGAGAAAAGAATTGTGAGCATTTTATTTCTTTAGTAATGATATATGCTAATTTGGGGGATTTGAGCATTAAACTGAGGCAGAAATTAGAGAAAGAAAGAAAAATAAAATTAAAAAGAGAAAGAAGCTTTCTGTATTAGGCTGACTCATCCCAAAGGTAGTGACTGGCAAAACCCAGACCCAGACAAAAGTTCCAGCAATGTTATCTAAGAAATCAGAGCTCAAAGGAATATGCTCTGGAGACTCTCCCAGCACTCCCTTAACATAGGGAGAAGAAAAAACAAATTTTCCCTCCTCTTATGATATGAGTTAACCTACGAGTTTATGGATTCCTATTCTCTGTAACTAATACCTTCAAGTATTCTGTTTTATCTAGGCGGCACAGGGAAGGTCATGAGAAGCCTGAACAGGTCTGAACTAGAGCCACCTGGGCACCATAGCAAAGGTTATGAGATAAGCCCGTGCAAGGCACTTGAGTAAAACCTAGATAAGAGGCATCTGAGCCGCATAGCAAGATGTCATATGTAATCCTGAGTTATGCACCTGTCACAATTTGATTAACTGTCTTTGTTCTGCTTCTTTCTGCACAATTGCTTTTGCGCCATCATGCTTCATACCACTGTAAGATTGCTTTAAACTACCTAACCCCCTTTTTGAAGGGTGTATAAAAGTTGAGACCTGTCTTTGTTCTTGGTTCAATTTTTGGATGTTAATCTGCTGGGCCTGAGTGCACTCGATAAAATTCTCCTGTCTCACCCTGCGGTCTCTCTGGTCCTTCTTCATTCCCACAACAAAACAAGTTAATCAAAACATATATATGCTTTCCTGGAGTTTATAATGTAGGGCATACAATATCAAATAATGACAAATTGTAAGTGAGAGACAGAAAATAATGATCAGTTCAAATTAACCAATGCATCAAACTGATAAATATTTTTGCATTATTTACTGATATAACTAGCAAACAATTTTTGAGAATATTTACAGCTGACAGATTAATATGTATTAAGTTAGAAGAACATACATAAGAACGCGTGTGTGTGTTATTTCATTATAATGAAAAGCAGTAGAAACACACAATTAGCTCAATGGTTAACTCTAAAAGGGTGGCAGGAGTATTGCCTCTATGATGAGCATAAAGGACCTTCAGTGGTATAAGTAACATTGCATTTATTGAATTACTGCCAGGTTGACATTATCCATTTTACTAAGTATTATTGCTTGTATATAGGCTGTTGTTATTTGTACACACAAAAGATTTATAATTTGTATTCTTAAAATTAAGGAGTGCAAGAATATTTTAAAAATTAATGATGAAATAAGAATTGTATAAGAAAGGTAGCCATGATTAATTGAATAGAAACACTGCCTGGGCTCTTATCTCACTAATATTTAGACTAGAAGTTGGACTACTTCTGAAGGAAACTCATTTATAGCTACTATAGCTAATCTTGCTCACTTTTACATCCCTATTTTCTTTCCCAAAGCACAGTCTTTTATTCAAAATCTAAAAAAGGAAAAGCAGCTCTTTCATCATCATGCATTCTGCAAATATACCTTTATGAAGACATAAATATGGGTTTGACCTAAATACTTTATTTAATAAAATATTTTATGAAGGAAAAAATATATTTCAAAATACTTTGAACAGTGAACCACCCACTTGGAGTTTGCTAGAGACAACAGCATGTAACTTTTAGAGCATGTAAACTCTAAAATGTATATAAAGGAAGAGAGAGAGGATTTGTATCAGTAGAGATAAATGATATTATTTAACATGAGATTTCAATTCATTAAAATGTAAACATTTTCAAACATATTGATGCATAAAACAAACTCAAATTCTTGAAAAATTGAAGGGAGTTGCAAAAACTTTCTCTAGATTTTATTTGAGTCCTAATATTAGGAAGTGCAATTTTGTAACAAAAAAAAAAAAAAAAAAAAATCTGAGTTTTTGAATTCTATTGTATTTCTAAAACATATAAAGAAGCTGAAATAGTCAAAACCATAAAGAATTTTGAAATCTAGGATTAAATATGACACTGGATATTTATACGAATATCTCTTAACTGCAAAGCCAGAAATTAGCTCCAATTTAAGTAAAAATAAATTTCAGAAGTAAAATATACTTTGGACATGGCTTATCCAAATATCTGTATATAAGGGAAGACAATTAGTTTCATAAACTCTCAGTTTAAGTAAGCTGGAGCACACTGTACTTATTTAACGTTTGTGATAATACTTATTGTGATTGATATTCACAGTACACCTATCAGGATTTCTGTGGACCATATAGTTCTTCAAAGAACAGTTAAGTTTGAAGATGAATACCTGTGTCTAGCCAGTATCACCTGGATATTTCTGCCTTGTTTATGCTAACATTCTTATGCTTCAAGGAAATATCCTAATGAGAGATCATGCTGTGACAATCTGCTAGCTAAGCTACTCCACGCAGACCAATTTCATTATTTTAAATGTATGTACCCCTGCCTATGAATTCATGATTTCCTTTTACTCCTGTCTAATCAAGCTTAAGTACATACCCATGAAAAAGCAACCCAGATGCCTCAAAATGATCTAATCCTGATTTCAGCTTTGCATTGTAAAACTTTTCTTTGGCTTTTCATTTGTAATTCAATTTGCTGATAAACACCTTGGACATCTTTTGTACCTCAAGATTAGGGGTACAAAAGCTTCTTTTAACAATGTGCAGCACTGATAGCTTCTGTCCATTCTCCTTTTTTGGTGCATTTAAAAAAACATATGAGAAGTTCATTTTCTTATATCTCTCTATCACAAACAAATCAGCAAAGGAAAGGAAACATAGCATTTACTCGAACCTAATTTTAGCCAAAAACTCCTCATAAAGACTACCAGCATTTTTTAAATTTTATCTTTAAAAAAGTGTGATTTAAAAATAACTACTTTCTGAGCATTTAGGATCTAGAGAAGAGTCAAAATATATATGAAAAATAATTAATGTTGCCCAACATCTAAACTAGTGGTACTCAATTTTTTTGGCAGAAACTCATACTAAGAAATGCAGTCTACATAACAATCTAGTTCGCACATAAACATATCTACAAAAGCACTTCCCTAGAATATAGCAAAATTGATTGCTTTGTTTCATGATAACTGGCTCTAACCAGCTAAAACTGATAAGATGTCATGAATTTGAATGATCTGAACGAACATTTATTTATTACAACGAACTAAGGAGTCTTTCCTGATGAATGGACAGTGCAGACGTATAAACTCATTTCACTTAATTTGATGTTCTAGTTTCGGCTCTTAATTAGCATAACTATTGTAAATTCCCTTTTTTTAATCACTTAAGGAACCCTGATTATACACTGCAGAGACTTAGTAAATTTCTTAACTGCTGAGTGTTCCCTTGCCTGTCAAGTGAATAGATTCAGCAGCTTTGTAATTATTATTACAAGTAGTAGTATGATTCGTTGTAGTCATAGTGATAGTCATAGTCATAGTCGTATTTAGCCCTGGTCTTGTTTTATCAGACATTTTAGGAGATCCACCAAAATTGCCTTGTCCACCTCACTTAGTGGTGCTGGTGTTGCCAGCCTTAAGACTAGAAACATTCTTACCTGTGCCTTTTGGTACTCTGTTTTGGTCTTCAGGTACAATTGCAGTGATGACTATAAGATTTGATTCTTCTTGGAGACCCCCTTAAATTTATTACATTTACCAGGATGGTTTGAGGAACTGTAGCTCTGAGTTAACCATAGCTCATGACTTATATACGATTATTATTATTATGTTTTTTTTGAGTCAAAGTCTTGCTCTGTCGCCAGGCTGGAGTGCAGTGGCCTGATCTCAGCTCACTGCAACCTCTACCTCCTGGGTTCAAGTGATTCCCCCGCCTCAGCCTCCCGAGTGGCTGGGACTACAGGTGCCCGCCACCACACCTGGCTAATTTTTTGTATTTTAGTAGAGACGGAGTTTCACCACGTTGGCCAGGATAGTCTCCATCTCCTGATCTTGTGATCTGCCTGCCTCGGCCTCCCATAGTGATGGGATTACAGGCCTGAGTCACCGTGCCCGGCCAATATGATTTTGACCATCGTCATCTGTCACTGAGCTTTCAGTCTTATTTTGTTGCTTATTTTTCGGTGATTGCTTGGGAAAAGAGAATCAGTTGCTGTCTTTTCTGGTGCTTTCCTGAGTCTATCTTTTAGCTGTTACAGATAACATTTCGGTCTGTTATGTGGTTAACATAGGAACTACAATATCAAACCGTTATTACCCTGTACCCTCACTCTCCTGTGGGGACTCTTTTAATTTTACAACAGTCGGCCTTTTAAATTGCTTTGAAAGTCTGTCATTATATTTGCATAGTCCAGGAATATCTAGTCCAGGTCTACATAAAACTAAGTAGAAAAAAAAACAATGAAACTGATTATATGGTCTCTTAAATTTCATGGTAACTCTAATGCTAATTGGTTTACTGAAACTTATAAACACATGATTTTAAAATAGTACAAAGTTCACAAGGATTTTTAAAAATTAATTACTAATGCTTAAAATGTCTACCTGGCTTCTTCTGAGAAAAGCTGCCTGGTTGTGTCTTTAATTATGGGAACAATATCTTTTTTTTTTTTAAAAAGGAAACTTTAGCTGCATTAAATGTTAACACTTTGGTTTCTTATCTCTTAGTTAAGAGATAATAAAAAATGCAAATCATTCAGTGACTAAAAATTGTTCTATATTTGTAAAAAGTACTAAATTTCTATAAATATAACTAATCAAAGTAAATCTTAAAAAATTAAGTATTTTTTTATCAAATAATTGTCACTTCAAATTTGCTGCAAATTGGATGAGGCTAAAGAAATTTTGTAAAAAAAAAAAAAGACATCTTTTTCTTGCAATTTCTAGTATCTGATATGTTATCTTGTTCTTTTTAAGTCTTTATTGAGATATAATTGATATAAAAATAATTGCACATTTTAATGTATACATTTTGATGAATTACTGTCTTTTGCGTTTGCATGCTGCATGCTCACACGTCTGAGTGTATGTGTGGGCATGGTGAAAGCATGTAAAATGAAACCTAGCCTCTTAAACTGTGGAGTGCTAAATGTTATATTGTTAACTATAAATACATTGTTGTACAGCAGATCTCTAAAACTTTTTCATCTTAGGTAACTAAAACTTTATATCAATTGAGCAATAAGTCTCCATTTCCCTATTCACCCATTCCCTGGCAACCACCATCCTACTCTCTGCTTCTATGAGTTTGACTATTTTAGATATCCTGTATAGTTGGAGTCATACAGCATATGTCTTTCTCTGACTGGCTTATTTCACTTTTCATGATGTCTCCTACTTTCATCCATGTTTTCACAAAAGATAACATATTCATCTTTTTAAATACTGAACAATAATCCATTGGTGACATATCACATTTTCTTTATGTTCTTTTTGTCAATGGACATTTAGGTTGTTTCTATATTTTGACTATTGTAAATAATGCTGTAATATACATGGAAGAGCAGCCACCTCTCAGAGAATACTTTGACTGTGCTGATGGTTTCACAGGTGTACGCATATTTTCAAACTCATCAAATTGTATACATTGAATATGTGAAGGCTTTTGTATATCAGTTACACCTCAATAAAGGTGTTTTAAAAAGCAAATAATTTGTTTGATTCAAGGCAGGTATAATTTGCTACACAAGTTAAACTGTTGAATTTGTCATACTTTTTCTATTATTGTAGTATTCTGCTAAAATTATTACAACTACAGTTTTCATAAGGTTCATCCGGAGAAGTTTATTTTCTGTTTATCATCAGCCCAACATTAGTAACATTGGTAATTACTTCTTCCAGGCTCAAACTTTTTAGCAACCAAATTTTTTAGCTAAAAAATCTTTAGTTAAAATCTTTAGTTAAACATCATTTTTATAGCATATGACTGTTATTACCTTATTTCTTATATGACATGAATGTCATAGTTATAAAATATAATATTCTTTCTATAAAGTCAGATAACTTAAAATATTGACAATGGTTCCATATCACTGGAAATCATTAATAACATATTTGCACTCATCTAATTAAGAAAAAAATGTCCTTGAACTGTTTAAACTATTTATACTTGTCCTGCTGTAAATTTAGAATTATTTGGTTAAAACAACTCTCAATTTCCTCAGATAACTACAAAAACTATAGGTTATGCTCTTTATGACTTGCATATGTATGCACCAAGATATATTGTCACATGATCACAATATTGATTGTGGAGAGAAATAAGTCTACTATCTTAAAAGAGTTTATATGCTCTGTTGAAAATGTGGTAAGTCTATAATGGTAGCATTTCACGTGATCTATGTACATGCCTATTGAAGTATAAAACTTTCAGGATGTTTCAGAGATATTTGTATCTGCTGATTCCTGAGAAGTTTTCTTTATTGGCCTTGATACTCTTATATTTGAATACTGCATTGAAGCTCCACGGCAGAAGCAATCATAGCAAAGGAAGCCACATGTTGTCCCTGTGATACAGGTTCAACAAAACTTCTTGCACATTTTTCTTGCAAGAGTACTGAACAACAGAATCACTTTATTCACAATTCCAAAATAGAATTTACTTATCACAGTATTTTCTATACTTTCTATTCTCCTGTTTTTGTTGGGATAAACGCTCCAAGGTAAGCGTTGAGAGAAAATTTTTCATGTATGTTGCATGTTACTGTTTGTCTCATATTTAGAGCCTTAGAAAACAGAAGGGATGTCTCCTTCCAGAGGGAGGGGTAGATATGTGGATCATTATAAGAGATCCACATTCCTTAAAGCTCAGCTTCTTCTCCCTGAACACAACTCACTGTGGGTGCCAGCTTCTACCTGAGCCCATATGTATCTCCTCATTGGACTCTGGGGCAAGGGAAAGCGACAGGAATTTACATATGCTTTTACTGCTTTTGCAGCATTATCAGTAATAATGTCCTTTGTCTCTCACCAAGAAATATTGTGGCGTCTCCTATTGTCCATGAAATTGTGACAAGCTAACTTGTTAACTTGTTAGTAGATTAAATATTTAACCCTTTGAAATCCTTGATTGTAGGTTAAGAAGACTCTATGTAAAATTAATAAGGAAGTCCATTGGTTTTCCAAAATATAACACACCTGCGCACAGGATCTTTTTTTTTTTAGTGATTCAGCCATGTGCAAATGAAAGAATATGATTAATTGTTGCTGTGATCAGGGTATTATTAGCAGTTTTACTACAGTCACTATTTTATGGATTGTGCATTAAAGTGAAATTGAAGGTATATGAATAAACAAAACATATCCACCAAAAATCTAAACCTAAGATATAAGTATTGACCAAAAAAATCTGACCATATATCATTCCTTGTATCATTACTCTACAACAGAGATTAAGGAAAGGATCATAAGAAAATTGTTGCTTACTTTGAACAAACAACCTATAGTGACAACTCCCTATGAAATATCAGAAATGATTATTATGTTTGTCACTGTTGTAATTAATCAACCGAAGCTTGTAAAGAACTATGATTATTGAATATCCCCAAGATTACAAACCCTTACTGGAAATAAAGTGAAGACTTTTTCCTGATCAATGAAGAGTGAAACTCATTTTATCGAACTATATGCAGGTCAACTGACTTCTATCGTCTCCAGGATACTAATTTTTAATGCTTAATAAGCACAACCTTCATGAACTCTTGCATTCTAGCACTTAAAAACTGACTTTTTGCCTTCTGCAGGTGACTTGGTAATTTTTTAAATGGTGTGTGTACTCTTTCATGGAGTTAATAGAACTCAGCATTGTAAAAATGTTTAGCTCTGGTTTTGTGTTAATTCAGTGATAGACTGTATCTGAAAATAAATTCATGAATCAATTATATTCTTACTATTATGATTTGGTCTAATATTTGTGATGTTTACATCTTATTATTTTAAAGAATACTGATGATGAGCCTTAGTTGAGTTTATGAACTATTAATAGATTGTGGCTTGCATTTTGAAAAGCATATTGATATTAGTTCCTTGTCACTTGTATTTATTATGCAATTTATTGGGTCAGACTGATATATGAATCTCTGCTCCAATACTTAGTAGCTTTGTTACCTTAAAAAGTATACTTAACAACCTTAGCCTATGTGATTATATGTAAAACATGCTCATAATAATAGTTACCACTAAAGTTTTTTTAAGAATTATATAAGAAAACTTGTGAAGTATGTAATAAGGTACCTATAACTTACAGTTCTCAATAAATATTTCACCATGATTATGAACATAGAATCACCATGAGTGTTACTAATATAATTTTAATAAGTGAGAATCAATTTTTGAAATTACTGTATTAAACAATGCTATTAATTGTAGAGGATATTTTTTGGCATATGAAATAACACTCATATACCAAAGATGTTAATTTACAAAGATTTAAGTGAGTTATGTAATGGAATAGTTCTTCGTTGATAATTTTATGAGAATTAAATAAATTTACCTATATCTAGAAGGTTTGTCTAAGTGTGTATTCAAATCTCTTACTGTACCTCTGGCACCATACAATTTTCTCTTATTTTGTAGAATTATTAGGCAATATAATGTAAAGGAAAGAATCCTACTTCCTTTGCCATTATTTAAACCTTAATAGGGGGTTGCCTTGTTATGGTAATAATATGAGATATGTTAAATTATTCTCTAATGAATTTTTTATTATAAAGGATCTTATATCTGTTATAAGGAATAAAATGTATGTTGTTTCCAATGCAGATTTTTGTCTGTGAAGGTCAGATATTTGATGAAGTTTCTAGTAAAGCTGCACACTGCAGTATTTTTATTTAAGTTTGTAATGGGAGAAATATTTACGTTAGATGAGTAAAGTGATACAGAATTATTTCTAAAACTTATTGGTGTTAGATAAGACGTTAAATAGATTTAATAATCTATAATGTATTTAAGAAGGACAAATCAAACAGCTCAGTATAAAGCCAGCTGTAAATGTGCAGAATTTGATTAAATTACATCAGCCAATGGAACTCTGATCCATATATATACATGTTCCAGGTGGAAAGTTCCATTGGGTGACTAAAATAGCCTGGATTTTAACACAAGATGTATTGAAATCAACTTTACATCTATACTTCCAGACTCTGATCTTTTAAGAAACTATTATGTTGACCAATGATATGGAGAGCTGCCTATATGTTTTCCTTCTATAATCAACTTGTGAACAATGCTCTTTACTTTCATTATATTAAGTGAACTAATACTTTACATCATTTTATTGAAGGAGAAAATAGGCAACTTTTGAATTTTACATAGAGGCAATTTAGAAAATTAAACCACAATTATATTTTTTATATTTAAAGCACATAAATTGTTCAGAATGTAATACAACTATTCTAATTTGGGAAATAAATTGTTGAAAAATAATGTATGCACTTTCAGCAATATTTTCAAACGGAAACATGTTTTATATAATCACAGATATATTTAATTAACATATTGGTTATTATAATGTTTTGGTTATTTTAATGTTTACATCTCTGAATGAGAAGAAACTAGCTTTAACATTTTAATTTATCCATCACAACCACAAGCGAATCCCCAAACCCCACATTATTTTTTTATTTACTTTTGTTGATCTACTTGAAAGCATCATGCCATTTGTTTTTTTAATGTCTAAGACTGCTTAGTGAATTTGAGAGCCTTGAATTATTTTAATTATCTAAAATCTCTAAAGTTTTCATTTTTTTCTTGTTTATTTTGTAGTTTAAAGGTTAATAAAATGTTTTTACATCATGAATTCGGAGAATCATGGATTGTTATCCATGGATAAGATAAAAATCTATTATTTTTGTCATGGATTCAGAGAATCAGCACTTTCAGCTATGCTCATTATTGTTTGTATAAAAGAAACTGACTCTCTAAGATATCCTTATTACATCATCATTTTATCTAACGATTTTTATTTCTTAAAAATAATATTTGTTAATTTAGTGCATTGCATGCAATCTTAACGTGCTTTATAAAAGCCTAGATAATATTTCAAAGTTATTTTAATCTTTAACAGCGAAGTGAGGATAACTTTATACATAATTATTCGCTCAGCAATAAAGCAAAAAAAAAATTGAAATATTTGTTAAGATCTACTAACAGCAAAAATTGCTAAGAACTTGAAAATACTTACAACTAATGTTGTATTACAATTAATGTAAGTGTTTCCACTCAGATCCATGAGATCCTGAGAGTTATAAAATGAAGAGCTTTTATAAGCTTTTGATGTTGGGTAAATTTGGTCCTAGGCAACTGTTCTAATATTTTAACGTTTTAAATATTTTAAAACGTGTTTCCTGAATTTTTAGGATATAAAACATCATTTAAAAATAATCAGTAGTGAAATATTGAGCAGATTTGTTTTAAGAGATTTTAAGAAGCACAGTTTTTCCATTTTTTCCCCTCTGTATATTGTACCCAAAGTCCAAATGAAAGTCTCCCACTAAGATAGAAACAAGACAAAGATGCCCACTTTCATCATTGCTATTCAACATTATAATGGAAGTTCTAGACAGAGCAAGTAGGCAAGGGCAATAAATTAAAGGTCCCCCAATTTAAAAGGAAAAAATAAAGATATATCTATTCACATATGACATGTTCTTATATGTAGAAAAATCTCTCAACATCTGCAAGAAAGTTACTAAGAAACAAATTCAGCCCAATTGCCAGGTGCAAAATCAACACACAAAAATTGAATGTATTTCTACACATTTGCAATGAACAATCTGCAAAGGAAATTTAAATAGTAATTCAATTTACAATATCATTCAAAACATTAAAATACTTTAGAACAAATTTAACCAAGAAAGATAAATAGATTCATAAATATTTTAATATACACTGAAAAATATAAAGCATTGCTGAAAAAAATTAAAACACTTATTTAGATGGAAAGGCAGCCCACGTTCAGGGGGTCGAAGACTTAATATTTTAAGACATTAGTACCACACAGTTATCTACAAATTCAAATTCAAGCCAATCCATATCAAAATTGCAACAACCTTTTTTTTTTTTTTTTTTTTTTTTTTTGCAGAAAGGCAAAAAGCTGATCCTATGAAATTGCAAGGGAATCCAAATAGTCAAAACAATTTTGGGAAAGAACAAGTTTAGTGGAGTCACAAATTATTACAAAAAAGCACTAATAAAAACCATTTGGAATTGGTATAAGGATAGCTATATGGATCAATTCAATATATTTGAGAGTCAGAAATAAATTTATGTGTCTATTAGCAGCCAATTTCTGAAAAGGGTGATGAGTCTATAATAGAAAAGCAGTATCTTCACCAAAAGGTGTTGGGCTAGCTGGACTTCCACATTGAAAAGAAAGAAGCTGGTCCCCTACTTCATACCATATAAAACATTAACTCAAAATGAATCAATGACATAAATGTAACAGTTAACTTCATAAAAGTTTTAGAAGAAAACATAGGCATAAATATTCTGGGCCTTAGATTTGTCAATGAATTCTTACATATGACACCAAAGCAGGAATAACTATATACATACATATATATATATATATATATATATATATAATCAAATATATAAAAATACATATATTTGACTTTCAAGAGACTCATGTACCTGTTCATTAAGCATCAATTATTGTGAATATTACACAGATTTAGGATTTAAGAATTCTACTTTTTAAATTGTTATTGTGGTTAAATATGTATAGAATAAAATTTTCTATTTTACCTTCTTCTCAATGTATAATACAGAAGCATGTATAATACAAAAACAATGTATAATACAAAAGCAATGTATAACAGGACAGATTGCATCCAATGTAGAAGTATATATATAAATTTGAAAGCCAAATGTACATATCTGACTTTAGAAAATTAAAATGTTTTATTTATTAAAGGATATTATCAACAAAGTGAAAAAGTAAAGCTACAGATTGGGATAAAATATCTCTAAAACACATATCTTATGGAAACTAAATATGTAAGATATAAAGAACTCCTAAAACTCAACAAAATAACATATGATCCAATTTATAAAAGGACCCAAGGACTTGGTAAACATCTATACAAAGAAGATATACAAATAAACACATGCAAATATGTTCAATATTATTAGGTTTTAGGGAAATCTAAACCATAAGATACTACTTTATACCTACTAGGATAGCTATAAGAAAATAAAAGAAAATAACACGTGTTGACAAGGATGTGGAGAAATTAGAACAATTGCACCTTGTTGGCAGGAATGTAAAATGGTGCAGTCACTGTTGAAAACAGCTTTATGGTCTCTCAGAAAGCTGCACATATAATTACCATATAACCCAAACAATTTTAGACTTAGTTATATAACCCCCAAAACTGGAAACAAAGTTTCACATAGTTGTATGTCACTGCTCGTTGTGGCATTATTCACAGAGCAGAAAGATGAAAACAATGCAGATGTTCATCAAAAAATGAATGAATGGACAAAAGGTGATGTGTGCATATAGTAGAGTATTATTCAGCCAGAAAATGGAATGAAGTTCTGATGTATTGCCATAACATGTATAACCTAGAAAACATTATACCAAATGAAAAAAAGCCAGACATGAAAGGACAAATATTTTCTGACACTTGTATAAAATATCTAGATCAAGTAAAATTATAGAGACAGGAAGAGATTAGAGGTTCCCAGGGGCTGAGGGAGGAGAGAATGGGAAGTTATTGCTTGTTACGAAGTTCTAGTTGGATGATGAAAAAGTTTTAAAAATAAGTAGTGATTATGGTTTCACAACATTGTGAATGCAACTCAGGCTTCTGAATTATATATTGAGAAGAAGGTAAAATAAAAAATTTTATTTTATACGTATTTAACCACAATAACAATTTTAAAAGTAGAATTCTTAAAGAAATCCTAAATCTGTGTAATGTTCACAATAATTGATGCTTAATGAACACATACATGAGTCTCTTGAAAGGCAGAATTAACATTTAATTAAACTTTCCTAGTTTATAGCAGTGTAGTATCTTCTTTGAAATTATTTATATTGGCATTATTGCTAAATAAAAGTGTATATTACCTGTAATGGATAAGCATTATTATATGCTGGGGAAATAGAAGGTAAAACAGGATTGTATGTCTCAGGAAGCTTTAAAGGAAGAAAATAAATAGGGTGGAAAGAAGGACAGAGAGAGACAAGAGAATTGATAGAATAATTTTCTTGAGAGACAAGAAAATATGTGATTCAATGCAAAGATTAGATAGCAGAAGAAACAGCTACTTTATTATAACAGTACAGATTGCATCCAAATGTAAAAGTATGTATATAAATTTGATATTCAGAGAAAATGACTACATGTCTAATAGAAAAGATAGAAATAGATTTTGAAGTGTATGAACAGTCTTTGAAAGAGTTGAAATAGAATGAAGATTAGTTGACCAGATATCTTGCCTAGAATTGAAGTGATGAGGGATTATTTCAATTTTAGGATGATCATTTTGTAGTAGGAATAATGTGTCCTGATATTTTATGTAGACAGAAATCAGATAGCTTTTTCTTCAGATTAGTATAATGGAAAGAAAAAAAAGCATGGGTCTTTAGAATAATGTAAAAAATCTTATTGAACTATGAGCCACGGAATATAAGCTGAAAAAAGAATCATACTAAGAAGAGGGTTTTTGAAATTGGGGATAACCTATGGCTTAATAAATTAAGCCTTCTGATAAAATCAGAGTAGGAGTATTTGAACAAGTAAACTGTAAGGTGGAAAGTAAAAGAGTTAAGGAATTGAATATTTGCATGATTGATTTTCCAGCTAAAATAATTATAGGTATAAAAAGACATGCCCCTGGAATAGGTATCTGAAATGATGGTGAGGAATAGTTATTAGAAACAAGAAGTTCAAGAACAGAGGTATGGTATTGTATGCATCATTCACTAGAAGTTTTCAACAAAGGTTGTAAAATAAATTAAAGTTGATAAAAAGTCTGTGGGCCTGTTGCCAAAGTTTTAAATATGGCAACAGGGACCCCAATATTGAATTTCAAAGATGATAACCTCAAGTAAAGGAAAAAATTGTTTAAACTGAACTATAAGATCTTAAAGTGAGTATAACTTTTTAATTTAATTTTTCTTGTGAGGGGAAGAAAAGAAATAGTAACGTATAATTGCTTAAGTCTTTTGTACTCTATACCAAATATAACAGAATTCAGGTTATAGACTTTTTTTGTTTTTCTCTCTCTCTGTCATTGTCTCTCTCGCTCTCTCTCTGTCTCTCTCTCCATATATACATGCATATATGGAAATCTATCTATTTACATATTCCATATATATATATATACACACACACATGAAATTCAATATATATTAGTCTGATTTAGCTTCTCCTAAAGCTGGGAAATATAATTGTAATACATATAATGCTAAATATGAGAATTACAGTCACCCTCTATATTAAAGATATTTTTATGAGCTCATGAATCACCACAAAGTTTAATAAGTAGTATTTTCTTCAAACACTTTACATACATTATCGTATTTAATTTTTAACAACATCTAAGGTAAAATATGTTAAACCATTTTTGGACTTGAGGAAAATAAGACTTAAAACACCTAAATGATTTGAACATAGTCACGTGGCAAGTAGAAGTAATAATTGGGACTGAAACCCAGGTGTGCTCAGTTTTCCTGAACCAAAATCTATCTTCCATTTTATGATTCTTCCTAATATGACTAGACAGATATTTATTAATATAAAAAACATTTTCTTTTATGTATAAACAGTTATTTTATTTTAGCAACAATTGTAAATCAAATTACATTAAACTACAATGAATGGTAGGTTTTCCTGATGAATACAGTTTGTAGCGATTATACAACACATTTGATTTCTTAATTTAGAGGACATGAAATCATTGTTAGAAGTACAAAAATTACAAGAATTTTGCTTCGAGAGTAACAATCCCCTTTGTCTCTTTTGGTTTGTCTTTCCCTCTGTCACCCCTAGCCAGTTAACACCGAATGAGAAAGCTAATAAATGTTTCTACATAATCTTACATTGCCTACAGAAAGAGTTTCATTATACCAGCATGGTTTTCATGCTATTTTAAACTGTATCTATGCATACCAAAACAACAGACAAATCTGGCTCATCCTATCATTTACCTCTTATTTTGTTACTAAAATTTGACTAATCTTCCAAACTCCAGCTACAATTCTACCTTATACATGAAAACTTTCTCTGTTCTATCCAGCAGATTAAACTAGTGCTTTCTTCGCGTCCATGATGTATATACTTCATTACGCAATTTTTCAGAATTTGGTTCATTCTTTTAGTTACTCACCCATGCCTAGATGCAAGATCATTAGCTCCTCAAGATTAGAGAATGAGAGTTTTTATATTTTGGACTCAGCCTCCAGCATATAGTACTTGGTAGCTACATAAAATGTCTTCAATGAGTCACAACTTTTGTCAAAGACAAAAAATGATTTGATTAACAAAATTAACAGTGATTTTATTCATTTCACAAAATGCCTACAAGGTAATTAAGATATGCATAATTAAACTCGTGGATAGAGAACAAAATGTCTCTGAGCTGCAAGGAAGAAGTAGGAAAACGTGGAGGTTCTTGACATACCTTCATAGTCACATATCTGGGAGATCTGGAGGCCACTGTTTTGAAGGCAGGTCAATCTTTTGAATAGTGTCCAATCTATATTTAAAAATGTGTTCATTAGAAACCTCTGGACTTCATGGTGAAAGTGAAGCAAGGCCTCATATTGCTGGAAAATGTTGGTTTTCAGTGCTCCATGTGTGAGGGTGATAATGTTATTTTTCTAGTCAAAGGCGATGATGATTCATTTTTCCTACTTAAATAAAACAGCCTTGTCACTGACAGTCAACTCCATTTCCCTGGGACCCTGAAATCTACTGCAGAACATGTATCATTTTACTTCACTGTCTCCACTGGAGCTTGAAACATGTTAAAACAGTAAGGTTTTATCCTCCATTTATGGAAAATGCACTGCATAATAGGCTGAAGCTTGCTTAATTTCGATTTCCTGGGACTTCTCTAAAGAAGAAAAAAAAATTGCCTCACTGCTTCCTCTGCATATGGGACTGCGCTGCACACTGTTTTAAGATACACCCTTTCTGCTTCATCTCATTATACAATGGGAAATGCTTTGACTACCTGATAGGTGTCACTGTCTGGTACACTTAATTACTTTTGCACTGCAGTCATTACAACCAAGTTTACAAGATTTCGACATATGAAATTAAGTGCTGTAAGGGTACCTACAAATTCATGGATATTACATGTTTACATATTAATATGACACTAAAACAATTTTTAAAACATTAACAAATGGTTTATGATAATTAGTAATGCTACCAAAGTCAAACGATATAGTTAATTACGTGTAACTTTGAATTCTAGATTGATAGTTAAGCACAGTCACAGTGTTACATTACATCTTTCCACCCATCTGAGCTCCTAAACATGATAGTCATTCATTGATATGCTAAACATAGAACTGTATTACCTACTTATGATGCCATGATTTAAATTTTGAGTCTAGGTATTATTATTTTAGGTATTTTATTTATACCTTGTGTTGATTCAAGTCACTTATCCTAATTGAATTTGATTTTGTCTCTTTGTAAAGAATTTAAGGCAACCATTTAAATTCTATTTCTCTTGTAATAGCCTACACAGAGATACCTCAAATGAATAAATGTGTCATCCTCTGTCAGGAAGAGAGTGATAACAATTCTGAAAAGCACTACTAATAATATCAGGTGATAACTGAATCAAAGGAAACTGTTGTTCTCTTTACCAATATTTAAGACAATTGCATTAGGCAATCTTTGAAAATTTTAATTAATATGTGCAGTATTCTGTGTTCAGAACCTCTGGATCTTTACTGGTCTCTTTGAAACAAATTGATTGTTAAAGTCTGATTCTTAAAGAGGAAATTGCCAGCACACAGAAGATTTCACAACTGACATGACTACCTTCTTAGTATTCTTGGCTGAAGAGACAAATATAGATTGTAGATATAAAATTAACTACGCATTTATTACTGTAAGTCCTTGCTTTATCACTTCTCGGCCTTTTGGCTAAGACCATGTGAAGTCCTTGCTTTGTAATACATGCAATGAAAGTTAAGTGAGTAATATCTGAGTTAGTTCATGATTTGTGTGTATATTAATGTTTCTATGCCTGGGAACTCTAATATGATAACAAATGTTTTACATTAAAATTTTATTTTAATTTGAGGTCCCCAGAAAGACTTCATAATAAAATGAAACAAATATCTTCTGCTTCATCTTTAAATTTACCATTTGTTCATGCTTCCTTCCCCGTTTTTTTGTTTTGTTTTGTTTTGTTTTTTCTGTTACAGCCCAGATAAAAAGCCTCAAATATGTGATAATAAACCCAAACTGATTTCTATAATGCTTTCAACAAAAAGGCAGTTTCTCTGGTTTCAGCAAGTATATGCAACCCCAGCCAGTGAATTCTGGCCCTGGGTTGGACTAGCATTGGGTAGCCATATATCAGAACTTGTATAAATTATCAGAACTTGTAAAGATTGCTTTGATAGCCAGGCGTGGCGGCTCACGCCTGTAATCCCAGCATTTTGGGAGGCTGAGGCAGGAGGATCATGAGGTCAGGCGATCGAGACCATTCTGGCTAACACAGTGAAACCCCATGTCTACTAAAAATACAAAAAAAAACAATAGCCAGGCGTGGTGTCGGGTGCCTGTAGTCCCAGCTACTCGGGAGGCTGAGGCAGGAGAATGGTGTGAACCTGATAAGCAGAGGTTACAGTGAGCCGAGATCCGGCCATTGCACTCCAGCCTGGGCGACAGTATCAAAAAAAAAAAAAAGGACAGCTTTACTATAAAATGCCCAATGCATGAATATGAGAATGTGCTAACCTGAGTTAGGTCTTCTATCTAGAAAAACAAAATATGTTTAATGATTGAGTGGTAACAAAATAACTGCTAAACATTGATACTCAGTTCCTAACACATTTATTTATTCAGCATGCATTTATCAATTCTGTTCCTATATATAAAAATAGAGAAAAAATTGTAAACAAAACACAATCAATTCCTTCATGGTGTGGATCAAATATTTAGACTAATTAAGCCTAGGCCAATATTTTGATGTATTACTACAGTTTATTTTAAAATATACTAACTTATGTTCACACAAATCTCAATATCTGAACTTACTTTACTTCATCCAATACTGCCCAGCTCAGACTTTGGGTTTTTTTTTTTCTGAGACTCAGAAAACTTTTTAAAAATTGTATATTAGACATTTACAATTAGGTGAGCCACAAGAACAACAGATACAAGTTTCCAAAACTCAAGTCATTGTCTTACTAAGAAACCTTACTCCTTCTTTGGCATTCGAAGTTATGCTAAATGACAACACACACCACCAGAAGCTAAGATGTCACCATCAATTCCTTCTAATTACCATAAGCCTAACACAGAATCAATCACCAGGTTCTACTAATATTGCATCTAATATTGTCAGAAAAAAGCAGACAAAATATGTCTGCCTAAATGAAGATTAGGTGGGTAATGGATAGAGATGTAGAGATACAAAGAAAACCAACAGCAGATGTAAGAAACAAATATCTCATGTAGTACTATAAAAAGAAACAAGTGTTATGGAAAAAATTTTTTTTAATTGAATATTTTATGCAATTAGAGAAAAATACATATTAGAAAAATTTCAATTTTATTATGTAATTATTTCACTGCATGCTTTTTGACTTTTTTAAAATGAAAATATTTTGTGTATTGAACTCATAATTTTAAGTTGCTTTGATTTATTTATTCTTAATCTTTTAGTTCAAGATAAAAGTGGAACAGAAGAGTAGATTTACATATTTTTTTTGTCCTACTTTCAATTTTCAAAGACTCATAGCTACAGTGTTTCTGGTTTCTTGCTCAAGAGATGTGTTTGAAAATGACACAAAGCCACTGTCTTTATTCATGCTTCTTTTCGACGTAATTGCTCTAAACAATACATCTTTATCTTCTGTTTTTAGTTGTTAGGTATTGGTTCCTGAGAAGAAAATAGTCTTTCTTACTAAGAGAACAAAGTGTTGTTTGTTATAAAGACTTCTCCAAATGAAAGGTCTCCTTTCTACTGCTTTTGTTGAAAAGTCCCTTTAATAGAAAATCCACTTATCCCTTCCTAAACAGACACCACTTTGGTTTTTTGAATGAACAACCCAAAAAAGTATGCAATGTTTGTTTTCCCCTTAAACAAAGTATTTCTAGTGAGCATGTTATGTTTACATCTTGATCTACATTACTAAGCAATTGCTCAAATAAAATGTTTTGAAGAAAAACTTCTTTGTAGGTTTAGCATAAAGTCTCTCAATATTTCAATCTGTGAATGAATAGATGGATAAATGAACTTCTGTGAAATAGGTTGGCAGAAAAAGATACCTTACATTTTTATGTTTTGTGCTAAGCCAATATGGCAATAGAGTATTATTTTGATAAACAAGAAGATATAAATGCCTCAGTTTATTCGACTAAAATAACACTGTCTTGCAATCTTTACATAAAAGAGGAAAATTATTGCTCGTTTCTTTCTCACTCTCTCTCTCTATGTGTGTGTGTAAATATATGTATACCTATATGTACATATATATATATATATTCCTATCTTTTTATCTATCTAATATTCACACATCACAAAACATGACGGAAGTTGATAAACACTGATTATGTAAATATATGAGTGTATACAGAACACTAAACAAAATAGCTTTCTAACTTATATAGAACTTTTTTTTGTTTGCAATTCAACTATTATTTTCTTTCAGCATAGCTCAGCAGACTTAGGCATTTGCAGATTACACTCAGAGTAATGGAAGAAAGTGCAGTGGAAGGGAACATTTATCAAGTACCTATTTTAAGCTATTCAGCAAGATAAGGGCTTCCACAGTTTGCATAAACTTGGTAACAACCCTGATGGATGTTAGACACAATCTCTATTTTTTTTTTTTACAGTTCAGATAATTTTTGTCCCAGTAAACAATTCATAAAAGTTGTCACTGAAAGCATACCCTCACAAATAAAAATACTCTCACCAATGAATGCTCACCCTAACCTCACATGAGAACTGCCAACATTTTTATAGATCTATTTAGAGACTCACCAACATATTTTGAAAACAAAGCATTCTATAGATATTGGTCATTACAAGTAAAAGTAGTCACTCTGAGAAATAATAGGTAGAGATTTAACTTTGTCCCACGTAAAATATGGCCCCCTTTTTCATGCTCACTTTCGCATCTGTGATGTATAGGTACATCGCTCTCTCAGATTGTGAATGCCTGGGCTGCTTTTAGCCTCCAGTTTGCCTCTTTCCAAGCAAAACTCTGTATTTCTTACAGAGTAGTCTTTCTATCATAGAAAGCTAACCATGCCACTCACCTGATTCAATTATTTCAATTTCTGTAAAGTACAATTAAAATTTCCTATCTCAGCGTAAATGGTTCTCCACAACGTCCCTTTTGCTTAACTGAGCTATCATTTTTTTTGTCGTTTCTTCCACGTAACCAACATTTAAATCTTATTAAAACCCATCTATATTTTTTAGATTATTATCTTTTCTCACACCCTCCCCCTTTGTGATACTTTAGCTAACTCTCTGTAATCCTTCAAGATTCCAATACTTTATGAATTTCCCTTGACTCCTTAAAGAGGTATTCTCTTATTTCTCTGTAATCCTTGACTCAGCCATAGTTCTTTTCACTTGGTATTTTCGTTGTTTTGTTATACCTTGCATATCGTACCTCTACTTTAGTTTGCATGTTTTGGATTATATCTGGCAAACAGGACTATTGATATGTGTAATTAAATAGCTTCTGGAAAAGAACTCTACTTTGGGTAATGAGTTAGATAAAGCAAAAATTCTTTATTGTCAGAAAAAATATAGTGATTTTCCGCTCTGTTTCTTTCTCTGCCTCTCATATACATACTCCATCCTTCTATTCAGATGCTAATCTCTGCAGATTCCATCTCTCAGGCTTAGTTTACAGCAACTTCAAGTGAAGTTTGACAAAAAGGAGGCATCAGAAGAAGATAAAGGGGAAGAAGAGTATAGACGACTGGAGTATTTTGTCCTCATTTTCCTCCTGTTGTCCCTTTTGGATGCTATTAACTTCCACTGTTGCAAGTGTTTGTGATGAATTCTCTTTCCTGCCAGGATCCAGGCTTTTAATCACTCAAATGTATTGCAGGGTTTAGTGATTGTTAGAAAACTGTATAGGAAAATTGAGAGCAGAAGGACAATAACTCAACACTGTGAGGAGTATTTCACCAAAGCTCAGTAAGATGTTGGGGACACATGTAGCACTCTTTTGGTAGTCTTCTAGTGGAGCAAAACACAAAGGCCCTGCAATGCTGGTCACCTTGAAACTGGAAACTGTACCCTTGGATCTTGCTTGCCTGAGAATATTTAGAATGGGAGCTGTGGTGCACACAGGAATTTGAATTCTGACTATGTCTGATGAGATAAGGTACTACATCAAAAGTGTTAAGAGATTGTGGAATATTTGAAATTAAACTTGAAGTCCTACAAAAGTTCGTCATACAAACTCTCCTACCTTCCTTTCTAATATACTCCTTAGATATATATTTCAAGCATTCTTCAAGCTAATCACTACCAGCAAAGAATGTATAATGTCTGCTAGGAACTTCATTAGTTATCTAAAATAATATCACTTATTTTTGAAGAGATAAGGGCCCTCCAAGAGTCTTAATTAAACTACAGAATTTAAGATGAGGTATATCACCCAGATGTTTAGAGATTTTATTTTACATATAGTGAATTTTTTGAAATAACATCAATACTATGTTAATCCTATCGTTATTGTTTCCTATGAAAGTGGACTGCTGCTCTAAAATCCTGTTTTGTTTTTGTATACACTAATGCTAATTATGAGTATTTTGTCATTTTTTGTTAAAGACATAGCAGATTTTTTTAAAAGTTTCTGTTCTTAAATTGTTACAGTGCTGATTTTTCAGTTACAACTAAACAGTTTTCTTTAATTTTAATTTGTTACACTAGAAGTTATTCAGTAGCTTCGTCAAGTACTAATAGCTGTGTTACTGATGCACTTGTTAGCTGTTGTTCGCACTCTGAAATGAGACTGCTGGTCTAGATTTTGACTCAATATCTTTAGCTTGAAAATTTATTTTCCCTTTCCCCTTTTTTTTCCTGCTCATTGCTCATATATTTATCTTATCCTTTCTATCTTCCACTCCCTGTCTTTCTCTCTCTGGGTGTCTTAAAAATAATTTTATATATAATGCATATTATTTAGATGCAGTCACAACTTAAAAAAATATTTTGTATATTAAGGCCATGTATGGAAATTCATTCAACTAAAATGGTTATTGTTTATATAACACAGTATTTTAACAGGTGCTTTCAAAGTCATTGTATTATTTGCTAATCAAAACAAACTCAACATAGATTTTATCATTTTACTTTTTAAAACTCAAAATAGTCATCTTTAAATTTTTCAATACATAATTCAGTATTATTGAACATTTTTCAATGGCTATTTATATGTATGTATTTATTTATTTTTGAGATAGAGTCTTGTTCTGTTGCCCAGGCTGGAGTGCACTGGTGCAAACATGGTTCGCTGGAGCCACAACCTCCTGAACACCAGCAATTCTCCTGCCTCAGCCTCCTGAGTAGCTGGGACTACAGCTTCATGCCATCATACCTGGCTAACTTTTCAACTTTTTATTTTTTGTAGAGACTGGGTCTTGGCATGTTGCCCAGGCCAATCTTGAAATCCTGGGCTCAAACAATCCTCCTCCTCAGCTTTCCAAAGTGTTGGGATTATAGGCATGAACCTCTAAGCCTAGCACCAATAGCTATTTATTAACAACAACAACAACAACAAAATGAGAACAACAAGGAAAGTTACTATCCTTATGTATATTTGTATATATACTTATGCCTGTTTTTACATTTATGGATCTATTTGATCACATGGGTCTAAATATATGCATTTATAAATATTCACTTGTATATGTTATATTACCTTCAAATATAATATTTATGTTTTATGCAGAAATTTAAAAAGTCAGCAGCACATTAAAAATTTTTAAACAATTACTTAATATTTTGTAAGCAATGAGTAATATCTGGGTTTTACATGCAAATTTTCTCTTTTTAATTTATTTGATCTTTAATAAAGTAAGGAAAACAGAATGGCATTCCATTAAATATATATATAATCACTTTTTAAAAATTCAACTTATTTGTCCATAGACAAACAAACTTATTTGTTTCCAGGACTTGGGTTTATTTTTTTTTTTTTTAGGAAATCTTGCCATTTGCAACAATAAGATGAAACTGGATGAAATTATGTAAAGTGAAATAAGCCAGATATAAGAATAAAAATACTGTGTAATCTTATTTATATGTGGACTACAAAAAAATTTAATTTATAGGTGGCAATCAGGGGTTGGAGGTTGGGGAAATCGTGAGATACTGCTCAAAGGATACAGGCTTCCAATTTAAGAGGAAAAAGCTCTGGAGACCTGATATATATGATGATGACTATTATTATTATTTTTTCTCATTGAACCTTTATTAAAATAAAAACACAGGTATTTCATATTCAAAATGACATACAGGTATGTACATATCATAAGATGTCAAATGCATACAGTATAAGTAAAGTATTTGGGAGATTTTTGTTTTCAAAACCAAATTCTGAATCATTGATTAAAATTATAGTCACACTATATGTTATATTTATGTAACATTTTGGTTTTAAGCTGATAAAACAGAATTGGGCATAAGAACATTAACTTAAGAAAAACGAAAGGAGGTAACATTTATTGCATGCTGTTTTGGGCATTGTGCTATGCACTATAAATAACCTATTTTTATCCCCTCGTAAAGTTGGTGTTATTGTCTCCCATTAACAGATGAGAGAACTGAGGCTCAAGAGATGTAAGGAACTTGCCTGAAGTCACGGAGCTACTTGTGCCATTTACTGTGAGGTGGGGGAGGAGTTCTTTTCTCTTAGACATGATGTCAAAACATAGAGAAGCGAATTAATTTGAATGATACAGCAACATAGTATTTTAATATCAACCTTATATTCTTTTTATTATTATTATTATTATTATACTTTAAGTTCTAGGGTACATGTGCATAACGTGCAGGTTTGTTACATATGTATACTTGTGCCATTTTGCTGTGCTGCACCCATCAACTCGTCAGCACCCATCAACTCGTCATTTACATCAGGTATAACTCCCAATGCAATCCCTCCCACCTCCGCCCTCCCCATGATAGGCCCCGGTGTGTGATGTCCCCCTTCCCGAGTCCAAGTGATCTAATTGTTCAGTTCCCACCTATGAGTGAGAACTTGCGGTGTTTGGTTTTCTGTTCTTGTGATAGTTTGCTGAGAATGATGGTTTCCAGCTGCATCCATGTCCCTACAAAGGACACAAACTCATCCTTTTTTATGGCTGCATAGTATTCCATGGTGTATATGTGCCACATTTTCTTAATCCAGTCTGTCACTGATGGACATTTGGGTTGATTCCAAGTCTTTGCTATTGTGAATAGTGCCGCAATGAACATACGTGTTCATGTGTCTTTATAGCAGCATGATTTATAATCCTTTGGGTATATACCTAGTAATGGGATGGCTGGGTCATATGGTACATCTAGTTCTAGATCCTCGAGCAATCGCCATACTGTTTTCCATAATGGTTGAACTAGTTTACAATCCCACCAAGTGTAAAAGTGTTCCTATTTCTCCACATCCTCTCCAGCACCTGTTGTTTCCTGACTTTTTAATGATCGCCATTCTAACTGGTGTGAGATGGTATCTCATTGTGGTTTTGATTTGCATTTCTCTGATGGCCAGTGATGATGAGCATTTTTTCATGTGTCTGTTGGCTGTATGAATGTCTTCTTTTGAGAAATGTCTGTTCATATCCTTTGCCCACTTTTTGATGGGGTTGTTTCTTTTTTTTCTTGTAAATTTGTTTGAGTTCTTTGTAGGTTCTGGATATTAGCCCTTTGTCAGATGAGTAGATTGCAAAAATTTTCTCTCATTCTGTAGGTTGCCTGTTCACTCTGATGGTAGTTTCTTTTGTAGTGCAGAAGCTCTTTAGTTTAATTAGATCCCATTTGTCAATTTGGGTTTTTGCTACCATTGCTTTTAATGTTTTAGACATGAAGTTTTTGCCCATGCCTATATCCTGAATGGTACTACCTAGGTTTTCCTCTAGGGTTTTTATGGTATTAGGTCTAACATTTAAGTCTCTAATCCATCTTGAATTAATTTTCGTATTAGGAGTAAGGAAAGGATCCAGTTTCAGCTTTCTACTTATGGCTAGCCAATTTTCCCAGCACCATTTATTAAATAGGGAATCCTTTCCCCATTCTTGTTTCTGTCAGGTTTGTCAAAGATCAGATGGCTGTAGATGTGTGGTATTATTTCTGAGGACTCTGTTCTGTTCCATTGGTCTATATCTCTGTTTTGGTACCAGTACCATGCTGTTTTGGTTACTGTAGCCTTGTAGTATAGTTTGAAGTCAGGTAGCGTGATGCCTCCAGCTTTGTTCTTTTGACTTAGGATTGTCTTGGAGATGCGGGCTCCTTTTTGGTTCCATATGAATTTCAAAGCAGTTTTTTCCAATTCTGTGAAGAAACTCATTGGTAGCTTGATGGGGATGGCATTGAATCTATAAATAACCTTGGGCAGTATGGCCATTTTCACGATATTGATTCTTCCTATCCATGAGCATGATATGTTCTTCCATTTGTTTGTGTCCTCTTTTATTTCACTGAGCAGTGGTTTGTAGTTCTCCTTGAAGAGGTCCTTTACATCCCTTGTAAGTTGGATTCCTAGGTATTTTATTCTCTTTGAAGCAATTGTGAATGGAAGTTCATTCCTGATTTGGCTCTCTGTTTGTCTCTTACTGGTGTATAAGAATGCTTGTGATTTTTGCACATTAATTTTGTATCCTGAGACTGCTGAAGTTGCTTATCAGCTTAAGGAGATTTTGGGCTGAGACAATGGGGTTTTCTAAATATACAATCATGTCATCTGCAAACAGGGACAATTTGACTTCTTCTTTTCCTAACTGAATACCCTTGATTTCTTTCTCTTGCCTAATTGCCCTAGCCAGAACTTCCAACACTATGTTGAATAGGAGTGGTGAGAGAGGGCATCCCTGTCTTGTGCCAGTTTTCAAAGGGAATTTTTCCAGTTTTTGCCCGTTCAGTATGATATTGGCTGTGGGTTTGTCATAAATAGCTCTTATTATTTTGAGGTACGTTCCATCAATACCGAATTTATTGAGCGTTTTTAGCATGAAGGGCTGTTGAATTTTGTCAAAAGCCTTTTCTGCATCTATTGAGATAATCATGTGGTTCTTGTCTTTGGTTCTGTTTATATGCTAGATTATGTTTATTAATTTGCGAATGTTGAACCAGCCTTGTATCCCAGGGATGAAGCCCACTTGATCATGGTGGATAAGCTTTTTGATGTGCTGCTGAATCCGGTATGCCAGTATTTTATTGAGGATTTTTGCATAAATATTCATCAGGGATATTGGTCTAAAATTCTCTTTTTTTGTTGTTTCTCTGCCAGGCTTTGGTATCAGGATGATGTTGGCCTCATAAAATGAGGTAGGGAGGATTCCCTCTTTTTCTATTGATTGGAATAGTTTCAGAAGGAATGGTACCAGCTCCTCCTTGTACCTCTGGTAGAATTCAGCTGTGAATCCATCTGGTCCTGGACTTTTTTTGGTTGGTAGGCTATTAATTATTGCCTCAATTTCAGAGCCTGCTATTGGTCTATTCAGGGATTCAACTTCTTCCTGGTTTAGTCTTGGAAGAGTGTAAGTGTCCAGGAAATTATCCATTTCTTCTAGATTTTCCAGTTTATTTGTGTAGAGGTGTTTATAGTATTCTCTGATGGTAGTTTGTATTTCTGTGGGGTCGGTGGTGATATCCCCTTTATCATTTTTTATTGCGTCTATTTGATTCTTCTCTCTTTTCTTTATTAGTCTTGCTAGCGGTCTGTCAATTTTGTTGATCTTTTCAAAAAACCAGCTCCTGGATTCATTGATTTTTTGGAGGGTTTTTTGTGTCTCTATCTCCTTCAGTTCTGCTCTGATCTTAGATATTTCTTGCCTTGTGCTAGCTTTTGAATGTGTTTGCTCTTGCTTCTCTAGTTCTTTTAATTGTGATGTTAGAGTGTCAAATTTAGATCTTTCCTGCTTTCTCTTGTGGGCATTTAGTGCTATAAATTTCCCTCTACACACTGCTTTAAATGTGTCCCAGAGATTCTGGTATGTTGTATCTTTGTTCTCATTGGTTTCAAAGAACATCTTTATTTCTGTCTTCATTTCATTATGTACCCAATAGTCATTCAGTAGCAGGTTGTTCAATTTCCATGTAGTTGAGCGGTTTTGATTGAGTTTCTTAGTCCTGAGTTCTAGTTTGATTGCACTGTGGTCTGAGACACAGTTTGTTATAATTTCTGTTCTTGTACATTTGCTGAGGAGTGCTTTACTTCCAATTACGTGGTCAATTTTGGAATAAGTGCGATGTGGTGCTGAGAAGAATGTATATTCTGTTGATTTGGGGTGGAGAGTTCTATAGATGTCTATTAGGTCTGCTTGCTGCAGAGATGAGTTCAATTCCTGGATATCTTTGTTAACTTTCTGTCTCGTTGATCTGTCTAATGTTGACAGTGGAGTGTTGAAGTCTCCCATTATTATTGTATGGGAGTCTAAGTCTCTTTGTAAGTCTCTAAGGACTTGCTTTATGAATCTGGGTGCTCCTGTTTTGGGTGCATATATATTTAGGATAGTTAGCTCTTCCTGTTGAATTGATCCCTTTACCATTATGTAATGGCCTTCTTTGTCTCTTTTGATCTTTGATGGTTTAAAGTCTGTTTTATCAGAGACTAGTATTGCAACCCCCGCTTTCTTTTGTTCTCCTTTGCTTGGTGAATCTTCCTCCATCCCTTTATTTTGAGCCTATATATGTCTCTGCATGTGAGATGTGTCTCCTGAATACAGCAGACTGATGGGTCTTGACTCTTTATCCAGTTTGCCAGTCTGTGTCTTTTAATTGGAGCATTTAGTCCATTTACATTTAAGGTTAATATTGTTATGTGTGAACTTGATCCTGCCATTATGATATTAACTGGTTATTTTGCTCGTTAGTTGATGCAGTTTCTTCCTAGCCTCGATGGTCTTTACATTTTGGCATGTTTTTGCAATGGCTGGTACCGGTTGTTCCTTTCCATGTTGAGTGCTTCCTTCAGGGTCTCTTGTAAGGCAGGCCTGGTGGTGATAAAATCTCTAAGCATTTGCTTATCTGTAAAGGATTTTATTTCTCCTTCACTTATGAAACTTAGTTTAGCTGGATATGAAATTCTGGGTTGAAAATTCTTTTCTTTAAGAATGTTGAATATTGGCCCCCACTCTCTTCTTGCTTGTAGTGTTTCTGCCGAGAGATCTGCTGTTAGTCTGATGGGCTTCCCTTTGTGGGTGACCCGACCTTTCTCTCTGGCTGCCCTTAAGATTTTTTCCTTCGTTTCAACTTTGGTGAATGTGGCAATTATGTGTCTTGGAGTTGCTCTTCTCGAGGAGTATCTTTGTGGCGTTCTCTGTATTTCCTGGATTTGAATGTTGGCCTGCCCTACTAGGTTGGGGAAGTTCTCCTGGATGATATCCTGAAGAGTGTTTTCCAACTTGGTTCCATTTTCCCCCTCACTTTCAGGCACCCCAATGAGACGTAGATTTGGTCTTTTTACATAATCCCATACTTCTTGCAGGCTTTGTTCATTTCTTTTTCTTCTTTTTTCTTTTGGTTTCTCTTCTCACTTCATTTCATTCATTTGATCCTCAATTGCTGATACTCTTTCTTCCAATTGATCGAGTCGGTTACTGAAGCTTGTGCATTTGTCACGTATTTCTCGTGTCATGGTTTTCATCTCTTTCATTTCGTTTAGGACCTTCTCTGCATTAATTACTCTAGCCATCAATTCTTCCACTTTTTTTCAAGATTTTTAGTTTGTTTGCACTGGGTACATAATTCCTCCTTTAGCTCTGAGAAATTTGATGGACTGAAGCCTTCTTCTCTCATCTCGTCAAAGTCATTCTCTGTCAAGCTTTGATCCGTTGCTGGCGATGAGCTGCGCTCCTTTGCCGGGGGAGATGTGCTCTTATTTTTTGAATTTCCAGCTTTTCTGTCCTGCTTTTCTCCATCTTTGTGGTTTTATCTGCCTCTGGTCTTTGATGATGATGGTGATGTACTGATGGGGTTTTGGTGTAGGTGTCCTTCCTGTTTGATAGTTTTCCTTCTAACAGTCAGGACCCTCAGCTGTAGGTCTGTTGGAGATTGCTTGAGGTCCACTCCAGACCCTGTTTGCCTGGGTGTCAGCTGCAGAGGCTGCAGAAGATAGAATATTGCTGAACAGCGAGTGTACCTGTCTGATTCTTGCTTTGGAAGCTTCCTCTCAGGTGTGTACTCCACCCTGTGAGGTGTGGGGTGTCAGACTGCCTCTAGTGGGGGATGTCTCCCAGTTAGGCTACTCAGGGGTCAGGGACCCACTTGAGCAGGCAGTCTGTCCCTTCTCAGATCTCAACCTCCGTGTTGGGAGATCCACTGCTCTCTTCAAAGCTGTCAGACAGAGTCGTTTGCATCTGCAGAGGTTTCTGCTGCTTTTGTTGTTGTTTACTGTGCCCTGTCCCCAGAGGTGGAGTCTACAGAGACAGGCAGGATTCCTTGAGCTGCTGTGAGCTCCACCCAGTTCGAGCTTCCCAGCGGCTTTGTTTACCTACTTAAGCCTCAGCAATGGCGGGCGCCCCTCCCCCAGCCTCGCTGCTGCCTTGCGGATCGCAGACTGCTGTGCTAGCAATGAGGGAGGCTCCATGGGTGTGGGACCCTCCCGGTGAGGTGTGTGATATAATCTCCTGGTGTGCCTGTTTGCTTAAAGCGCAGTATTGGGGTGGGAGTTACCCGATTTTCCAGGTGTTGTGTGTCTCAGTTCCTCTGGTTAGGAAAAGGGATTCCCTTTCCCCTTGCGCTTCCCAGGTGAGGCGATGCCTCACCCTGCTTCAGCTCTGGCTGGTCGGGCTGCAGCAGCTGACCAGCACCGATTGTCCGGCACTCCCTAGTGAGATGAATCCAGTAACTCAGTTGAAAATGCAGAAATCACCGGTCTTCTGTGTCGCTCGCGCTGGGAGTTGGAGTCTGGAGCTGTTCCTATTTGGCCATCTTGCTCCGCCCCCCAACTATTATTAATAATAATGTATTGCATACTTGAAATTTGCTAAAACAGTAGATCTTAAGTATTGCTAACACACACACACACACACAGAGTAACTATGGCAGTTAGTGAATATATTTAGCTTGATTGTGGTAATGATTTCACAATGTGCACATATGCAAAAACGACACATTGTATGGTTTGAATATACATATTTTATTTGTTTATTATAACTCAACATAAAGAATAAAAGAGGATAGTTTATGGTTTCAAAATTGTTACAACTCTTTGACTAAAATACATCAATATTTTTATTATTTTTATTATTTAATTGATTGTTTTTGTTTTTGTTTTTGAGACAGAGTCTTCCTGTGTCACCCAGGCTGGAGTGCAGTGGCACAATCTCGGCTCACTGCAAGTTCTGCCTCCTGGGTTCACGCCGTTCTCCTTCCTCAGCCTCCTGAATACCTGGTACTACAGGCACCCGCCACCTCACCCGGCTCACTTTTTTGTAAGTTTATTAGAGACGGGGTTTCACCGTGTTAGCCAGGATGGTCTCGATCTCCTGACCTTGTGATCTGCCAGCCTCAGCCTCCCAAAGTGCGGGGATTACAGGCATGAGCTACCGCTCCTGGCCAGTTGAGAGTTTTTTATATTATTTTTAGAGCAATGGCTGGCACATAATAATCTGTATTAATTGATTTCCCTTTTTTGAAAATATATATACAACACATTAATTTTAATAAAAGATTTAAAGGACGAGCCTTATTTGAATTCATCTTTTTTCTACACCTCATATTGCACTGTAATTCTATAGCTCTACAGCTTTGAAAGTTGCAAAGAAAGGGAATGGTAGCAAGACCGGTAAATAAAGTAATTTAAAAAAAAAGAGGTTTTGAAACTTGTGGTATGTCTATTTTTAAATCTCCGTAATGCAGCTCAGAGCTTAAAGGAAACACTGTTTTGTAAAACGTTTCATAAGGAATTTCCCCTTGTGAAATTTATGTCTATAATGTAGTAAAGGACAAAATAAAAGGACTGTTTATTTGACAGTCAAAGAGAATTGAACACAGACAACATGAAAATGGAGATCTCATTTATGATTATATTAATAGAATTATATGAAAAAAATTAATTGAAGCAAAATTCATAGGGTTCAAAAATAATTACTTAGAATTCATATATGCTACATCAAAGCAAATGTTATAGTTTGATCTTGAACTACCAGGTACATGTCCCATTATTTTGTAGTAATTCAGCCATACATTTTAGTTATTTAAAGTGAAAATCATACATATTTCATATATGAAAACATCAGTTAAACCATTCCATAATCAAATAGACATTGAAATACTAAGTACAACAATCTGAAATGTTTGGTAAACTTTAGGGGGAAACAGTAAGCTCCTTTTTAATATTTATTTTTATGAAGAAAATTATCACCTCTACATTTTACTTCTTTTAAATTAAGCATATAATTTCTTTTGTTCAGATTCACTCTGTTTCTTTCTCAGATGTTTCTTTTTTCCCTTCAAAAACAATCAGAAAACATCTTTATGACCTAGAATAATAAAATATAAAAAGCATAAATCACAAATGAAACAATGGATGATTTTAAGTACATCAAAATTATAAAAGTTTTTTTAAAATTTATGAGATCATAAAAATGTCAGACAAGTTACATATTGGTTGATGGTATTTGTAACACCTCTAAAATATTAGTATGCAAATCAACAAAACCCTAAAAATCTAACTGAGAAATAGACTAATGAAATTAGCAAACAAACAACAAACTCAATTGGCTACTAAGGAAAGAGATTCAAACTGATCAAAACTTGGTATGATTTCAAATATATATGTAATGCCAACCTACTTATCTGATTGGATTTTTTTTTTAATTCTGAAAATATGAAATTTGTTACATAGGGCAATAGAAAAATTCTAGAGGTAGTGTACATGGTGCTAATATATTTGGGGAATTGCTTGACAATATCTACCTAAGTAGAGAATATGAATAGCTGGTGACACAATTCTACTCTTAGGTATACACCCCATATAAACTTTTTGCATATGTATACTAGGAGACATACACAAACTTTAAGCATAGCGGCATAAAGTTTAAAATTAAAAGTTGAAATATAGGATATACTATTTCTGTTAAGGGCTGGCTAGGGTATTTGGCTAAACCCTCATCTAGACAAAAAAAGAAATCATGGTAAATGACTTAACAGTGGAAAAGACTTAGAAAACTGCTAAGCTAATATACAAGGAAGAATAAACAAACTTTTCTCCTTAGAAAACATACTAAGATTTTTTAAAGTGGATGAACTGTGACAGTGATGCTAAACTCAAAGTCCAGAGCAGACCTAAGACAGGAGTCATTTTCAGGGCTGTCCATAGGTTTACAGAATCTCAAGCAAACGTTTTTTGTTTCTTTGTTTATTTGGCAGACAGGACCCCGTATATACAAACAATTTGGTCACAAGTGCATTAGAAAAATCTGTGATATGATATAAGATATTATTTTTAATGAATATTTAAAATAATAGAGAAGGGGTAAATATTAGTTTATTATCAGATCCATCCATGTAAAGGTTCTTGGTTGTGTCCAGGCCCTGTACCTTTCTGTTTAGGTTCGAGAAACATCTCCATGTTCTTTATTGACAAATAAAATAGTACCATCTCTGCTTTTATTTCTGATTTTAGTTTTTGTATCCCCTCTCTTTGTTTCTTTGTTTGTCTAAATAACAGTGCGTCATTTTTTGGCCGGGCGCGGTGGCTCAAGCCTGTAATCCCAGCACTTTGGGAGGCCGAGACGGGCGGATCACGAGGTCAGGAGATCGAGACCATCCTGGCTAACACGGTGAAACCCCGTCTCTATTAAGAAATACAAAAAACTAGCCGGGCGAGGTGGCGGGCGCCTGTAGTCCCAGCTACTCGGGAGACTGAGGCCGGAGAATGGCGTGAACCCGGGAGGCGGAGCTTGCAGTGAGCTGAGATCCGGCCACTGCACTCCAGCCCGGGCGACAGAGCGAGACTCCGTCTCAAAAAAACAAACAAACAAACAAACAAAAAAACAAAACAAAACAAACAAACAAAAAAAACAGTGCGTCATTTTTTTTATTTTTTATTTTTACCAAGTATGAAGTTTTGGTTGCATTGATTTTCTCTGTTTTTCCATTTTCTATGTTATTTACTTAAGCTTTAGTCTTTGTTATTTCTTTCCTTCTGCTAGCTTTGGCTTCAGTTTGTTGTTCTTTTTCTAGTTGCTTGGTAAAGTTAGGGTATTTACTGACACTTTTAAAATGTATTCATTTATGGCTATACTTTTTTCTCAGAGCATTGCTTTTGTTGCATCGTTTAAATTTAGATGTGTTGTATTTCTGTTTAAATTCATCTCAAAGTATTTTATAATTGCCCATGTGAGTTCCTCTTTGACCCATTGGTTACTTAATAGTATGTTGTCCAATTTCCATGCATTTATAAGTTTTCCAATTATTATTTTAGTTTCATTTTACAGAGGTCAGAAAAAAATAATTTGTGTAATCTCAGTCTTTTTGAATTAAGACTTCTTTTCTAGTGTAACATTTTGTATAGCCAAAAATGTGCATTCCTGTTTATACTTCTGTCCCTTCCCCCATGTAAGGACACCCTGTTTGCCCTTCTATTCTTTCCACAACATTAGGACATGTAGATAGTGCTATGAGGGACGAGCCTTCACTAGATACTATGCCAGCGCTTCATCACCAGCGCTTCATCTTGGATTTCCCAGTCTTCAGAACCAAGATAAAACAAATTTCTGTTCCTTATAAATTACCCATTATCTGGCATTTTTTTAATAGCAGCACCAACAAACTAAGACATTTGTGCCATTTCCAATTTACTTTCTATATGGACTATATTTATATATATTTATATATATGCACAGCCATTCATACATTTATATATACTTACATATATATGCACATGTACAAATATAAAAATATGTATACACACATATTATTGTTCCTCAGTTCTTTTAACACTGCCTTCTCTTGTGTTTGAGAAACTTCTCAGTGGTTAGTATGAGAATTATAATTAATATCCTACATTTCTAACGACTGAGTTTGAATTTAGTTTCAATAATATGTTAAATCTCTGCTTCTATACAGCTGTCATCACTTTTAGATTGTTCCTATTATACGTTACATGTTTATACATTGTGTGTCCATCAACTTGTATTTACTGTTTTTGTTTTTAAATCATATAGGAAACAAAAAAGAAGTTACATCCAAAAATATTTCAGTACTTTTATACTTACCTATTAAGTTACTTTTGTTGAATTCTTCATTTTATATATGTGTGTATTGTATGTTTATTTATATATGTATATATACTTATTGTATATTTATATGTGGCTTTGAGTTATTGTTTAGTGACTTAATTTCAGCCTGAAAGACTCCCATTAACATTTCTTTCTGTCATGTCTACCACTGACAAACTGCCCCAGCTTTTGAATATCTGGGAATGTCTTCATTTTTGAAGTTTAGTTTTGTCACAGACAGAATTCTTAGTAGACTGTTTTTTTTTTTTCTTTCAGAACTCGAGTCATCTTAATTCCTTCTGCTCTCCATGGTTTCTGGTAAGAAAGCTTATTAAGAATCCATTTAGGCCGGCTGAGGTAATCCCAGCACTTTGGGAGGCTGAGGTGGATGGATCACCTGAGGTCAAGCGTTCAAGACCAGCCTTGGCGAAACCCTATCTCTACCAAAAATGCAAAAATTAGCTGGGCATTATGGCGTGCACTTGTAGTCCCAGCTACTCAAGAGGCTGAGGCACTTGAACCCGGGAGACAGAGGTTGCAGTAAGCCGAGATCGCCCCATTGTACTCCAGCCTGGGCAACATAATGAAACTCCACCCCTGCCCACTACTAAAAAAAAAAAAAAAAAAAAAAAAAAAAAAATCCATTTAATGTGATGAGCTGATTCTCTCTTGCTATTTCAAAATTCTCTCTTTGACTATGGCTTTCAACGTTTTGGCTGTAATGTGTCTTGGTGTATCTCTTTTTGTTTAACCTGTTGCATGTGTGTCTGCTTTCTTGGATATGGATTACTGCCTTTTATCAAATTTGGGAAGTTTTTGCCCAGCTCTTTACATATTATTTCTCCCCCTTTCCCTATTACTCTCATAATGTATATTTTGGCATGCTATGTGCTGTACCATAAATCCATCTGTTAATTTCCAGTTAATCTTTTATTTTTTCTGCTCCTCAGAAGGGATAATTTTAAATCTCTTTTCTTCTTCTTCTTCTTCTGCCTGCTCACATCTGCTGTAGAACTCCTCTAATTAATTTCTCATTTCCATTATTATACACTTCAGTTTAAATTATTTTCTGGGTTCTTTTTACACTTGGACACAGGGTGGGAAACATCACACACCGGGGCCTGTCATGGAATGGTAGGGTGGGAGGAGCAGGGAGAGATTACATTAGGAAATATACCTAATGTAAATGACAAGTTAATGGGTGCAGCACACCAACATGGCACATGCATACATATGTAACAAACCTGCACATTGTGCACATGTACCCTAGAACTTAAAGTATAATTTTTAAAAATTATTTTCTGGGTTCTTTTTAAATACTTATATCTCTTTATTGATATTTATGTTTTTATACATTGTTCTATTGGTTTCCCCTCATTCTTTCTCTTTAGTTTTCTTTATCTCCTGGAATATATTTAAGATAATTGACTTAAAGTCCTTATCTAGCAACTCCAAAGTCTAGGTTCCCTCAGGCATGGCTTCTGACGTGTTTAATTTTTTCTTTATAATTTGATCATTCTTTTCCATTTCTTTGTATGATTTTAAACTTTTGTGATTATTGAAAATTAAACACTTTGGATATTGTAATGCAGTAACTCTAGGAATTCGATTTTCCCTCATTCAAGGGTTTGCTGTTGTCAATTGTTAATTGCTGCAGTCATCTAACTTTAAAATGAATTCTCCAAACTGTTTTTTGCAGATACTGCATTCACTTCTGTGTGTGGCCTTGAAGTCTTTATTCTATTTTCTTAGTGGTCAGCTGATCACCTGACCAAGGTTGGCTAAACATATGGAGAAAACCAATCAACAAATAAAATAAACATACAATAACCTCTCTCAGTCTGGAAATTCACTATAAGCTGTGGCATTCCTTTAATGATAAGACAAACCAGCCTTCATAATCTTGCATGGAACCCATAGATCCATCAGTTTTATAACTGCAGAATCATTTTAGGTATTTTCTAAGCATGCATTCAGCTGTTGGTGTACATGTATGTTACACTCCAAATTCCATACTGTACACAATATCTCTTCAAATTCTTTTTCCCCCAAGAATTTTCCTTCTTAGTTTCCCCCTTCCCAGCCTTTTGCATTTTTTCTTCTACTTGCCCCACATACCTTCTCTTGCCTCAGACAACTATGAATAGTTTATGTATTTAAGTGCTTTTGACAGGCACCACCACTACCAAGACTATTGCTCCAGTCTGGGAGGGATGAAACAAAGGTCAGTCACTGCACTGACTCCTCAGGGAAACACTAGATATGTCAAAATGCATACACACAGTTTTTGAGAACAGATCCTATTAAACTCTCATGCCAGCAAGTCAGCAAGTCATGCCAGAAATGTCTACTGCCGTCCCCACAGCTGCTTCCCTACTGGCAAATAGGGAGAAAATGGCAAGTGGGTAAGCAAAAGCACTACAATATTTCCTGCTAAAGTGTAGTAGCCTTTCTCTTTTTTAAACACTCCTTCAATTGCTGTTAAGTTTTAAAAATTAGATTCTGGAGTTCCTGAAAAATGGATTCTGTCTGTTTTTTATTAGCTTAATGATTCCTTCATTGAAGAGACAAATTATTTGATATCTCCACTTTGTTAGCTTCTTTACATTCACTCTGCAAAGGTTTTAAGGGAGCAGCAAACACAGTCTCAGATTTGAGTAAACTGCAAGACACTTCTGGGTTCCAAACTCTGTACGAGAATTAAGCAGGTCGAGAAAGCTTCTCAGTTAAAAACTTGGACCACTTTAATATAATTTGATTGATACCCCAAAGGGAGAAGCCAAAAGCCAAAAAAGTGAGTCCAAAAGTGATGAAAAACAAGAAATGGGGAAACACTCCCTTTGAATAGAATTATATCAAGATCATGACAGTATCAATGACTATTCCTTTCCCGTAGAGTAACTGGCCAGACAAAATAAAAGTGTCTATTGTAGTTAATTCATCTTTATTTCACTCTATATGTTGAGTGTTTGGTGGACAGATAATTTTCTTTTTTTAGTTTCGATTTTTAACTCTCTTTTTAGTTTAGATCTCTGTATTAAGAAGAATTTTAACTGGGGAGCTACTGACTTGTTTGAATTATGCATAGTTCTAGATTTCAAACATAATCTCATAATTAAATGTGACTCTGGTGTACTTTGTCAAAGATAGAAACATTTCTATGGGAAAGTTACTCATCATTACAATTAGAGATGGTCTTTAGCATAGTTATAGTAGTGGCCTCTAATTTATTCTTGCATCCCAGTATTTTTTGTGCAGACATTTTTACATTGACTCCTATTCTGTCCATGTGACTTTCATTTTGTAATGGAACAGGAAGATCAATGGAAACCGAAACTTGGAGAAATGTTTATACCTTGGAGCTTACATTCTCTTGATGCTTTTGGATGCCTCCTTACATTGATCAAGACTGGAATGAAAGACCAAACACCATGTAGACTAGTTACTCCCATTAATCCAGCTAAGGCTACCCACTCTCCAGAAGCAGAGCTGTCTGACTAAAAGTCAGATGATTCTACATACATGGTTGCTCCAAGCTGGTGACAAAATAACCTTTCATGTCATCACAACCTGAATAGTTTAACCACAAAATTATAAACTAAATAAATGTTTATATGTTGAGGGAATATCTTTTTTGAATATACAATAATAAAAAACTGATTTATCTTTCTTGAAGTAGGTACAAATTTTAATGTAAAAACAAATTATTTTGGCTGGGCACAGTGGCTCACACCTGTAATCCCTGCACTTTGGGAGGCCGAGGTGGGCAGATCACGAGGTCAGGAGATGGAGACCATCTTGGCTAACACGGTGAAACCCTGTCTCTACTAAAAATACAAACAATTAGCCGGGTGTGGTGGCAGGCACCTATAGTCCCAGTTACTTGGGAGTCTGATGCAGGACAATCACTTGAACCAGGGAGTTAGAGGTTGCAGTGAGCCGAGATCATGTCACTACACTCCAGCCTGGGTGACAGAGTGAGACTCTGTCTCAAAAATAAATAAATAAATAAATAAATAAATAAATAAATAAATAAATACTTTCTACAGTTAAGGAACATTTTTGACCAATCTTTCATCAAATATTATCTCTACCTTATTCCTATTCATCATTCTTCTTAAGACACAAACTAAATATTTGTTGAAACAATTTATACTAAGCCTTAGTTTGTTTGTGGTGCTATAACAAAAATACCTTAGAATGGGTAATTTATGAATAATGTAAATTTATTTCTTACAGTTCTGGAGGCTGGAACATCCAAGATCAAGGCACTAGCAGAATCAGTAATGTCGAATGAGGGCCAAATTCTTCATAGATGAAAAGGCGAGAATGAGCTCCTTTGAACTTCTTTTACAAGGTCACTAATCTTATCCATAAGAATTCTGCCTTTATGACCTAATTACACCCTAAAGTCCTCACCTCTAAATATTATTGCATAAATGTTTGAGTGTTGTCTTAGTTAGGTTTGTGCTGCTATAACAGAATATCTGAGACTGGATAATTTATAAGGAACAAAAATGTATTGGCTTATGGTTTTGGAATCTGAAACATGCAAGATTGAGAGGCTGCCATGTCACAAAAGCTTTCTTGTTGCATCAAATAATGGTAAAAAGCAGATGGGCAAGAGAGAAGAAATTGAACTTGCAGCCTCAAACCCTTTTATAATATAGAATAATCTATTAAGGAAGGCGACGTTCTCATTATCTCAACTCCACCAATTAGGCCCCACCTCCCAACACTGTTGTATTGGGGATTCAGTTTCCAACACATGCATTTGGGGCACAGAGTCAAACCATAGAATTTCAACCCTAACTTCCAAACTTTGTGTTATTTTCAAAATGCAAGTACATTCATTCCACCCCAGTACCCACAAAACCTTATTCATTCCAGTACCAACTCCATAATTCAAATTCTCATGTACCATCATGTAAGTGAGACTGAAATCACGATTTATCCAGAAGTATATTGCTCTCCAGCCATAAGCTTGTGAAGTAAAATGAGAAAAATCTTCTCAAAGCACAATAATGAGACAGGAATTTTTTAGACATTCTCATTGCAGAGAGAGAAATAGCCATAAAAAGGGGGTTAACTGGTCCCAAGTAAGTACGAAACCCAGCGGGACAAAAGTCACATCTTTAGGGCTCCAGAATAATCTTCCTTGGCTCCATGCCATACCTCTGCCACAATGGGGTAGAGGTTGGACCCTTGAAGGGCCCAAAGCTCATGGCTTTGGAGGGCTTAGCCCATGCTGCAACTGTCAACGGGTGGAAGGTTCTTCTTGCCTGTGGTTCTCCCAAGGCTGGTGTTACACACAGCTAGCTCTACAGTTTCTGAGCCTTGGTGACAACCCCACCTCTGTAACTCCACGAGGTACTGCCCTAATGGGGACTCTTTGCAGTGGCTCTGACCCTATGATCCTACAGGGCATTGGCCTAATTAAAAACTCTTCAATGTTTCCACCCCTGCTACAAGTTTCTGCCTTGTCTCTCAGATTGTTTGTTGTATCTATGGAAATCTAGGTGGAGGAGGACATGCACCTACATCTCTTGCATTATATGAAACTAAAGACTTAAACCCACGTGGAGGTCACCAAGATTTGCTACATGCATTTTCCAAAGCTCTGGTGTGAGCCACACTTGGGCTGTCTTGGGCCATACCTGCAGTAACCAAGGAGCAATGTGCACCAGAATGCAGGGAACAGATTTCTGAGGTGGACCTGGGCAGTGAGCTTAAAGGCACCCCAGGTTTGCCCCTGAAACCATTCTGCCATTCTTGAGCTTTTGGCCTGCAATGGGAAGAATGGTCTAAAAGATTTCTCAAGTACCTTTGGGGTCCTTCTCCCACTGTCTTAATAAATAGTCTCTGATTTTATACTATCCATACTGAACTTCTTACTAAACATTCTCTTGGCTACAACCTAGGTTCCCTCTACTAAAAATGCTTGTTCATTCTGTACCACAAAGCCAAGGTGAAAATCCTTCAAATCTCTAATCACTGTGTGTTTTTTTTTTTTAATTAAAATTCTATCTTTAAATGACTTTTTGTCCTGTTATTTTACTATATAAAATTGAAAAAAGTCATATAGCAACCTGAATGCTTTGCTGCTTAGATTATGGCCTCCAACAGATATGCTAGTTGATAGCTCTTATATTCTGCCTTTCAAAATGCCATTGGGCTTGGACACAATTAACCAAGTCCTGTGCCACTTTATAATGTGTATGACCTTTCCTCCAGTTTCTAATAGGTTATTCCTTTTTTCCATCTGAGACCTCATTAGTATTGGCTTTCTCTCTCATTTTCCTGCCAGCATTTTGATCACAACCACTTAGGTAATCTCTAAGATGTTTCAGTCTTTCTTTACAGTCCTTTTCTTCTGAGCACTCAGCAATTCTGCTTAAACTCCTTAGCCCTCTGTTTATTGCAATCTAGGGTTTTCTAGCATGTTTCTCCAAACTTTTCTAATCTCTATTCATTATCAAGTTCCAAAGCCACTTTCACATATTTATATGTTTTTATAGCAACACCCCACCTCTCTGATACCAATTTTGTGTCTTAGTTCATTTTTTACTTCAGACTAAATAATTTGAAATGAACAGAAATTTATTGACTCATGTTTTGTAGGTTGGGAATTCTAAGATTGAGGTGCTGGATTCTCACAAGGGCTTTCTTGCTGCATTGCCCATGTCAGACAGTAAAGGTGCAGGAGAGGGTGAGAGAAAGCAAGAGATCAAACTTACAAACTTACATCCCCAAGCTATTTTGTAATAAGTATAATCCATTTGTAATAGGCATCACACTCATGACTTAAAAACCTCCTGTATTAGTCCATCTTCACTCTGCTAAAAAGAACTACGTAAGACTGGGTAATTTATGAAGAAAAGAGGTTTAATTGACTTACAGTTCAACAGGCTGTATAGGAAGCATGGCTGGGAGGCCTCAGGAAACTTATAATCATGGTGGAAGGCAAAGGGGAGGCAAGCACATCTTACTATGGCAGAACATGAGAGAGGGAGTGAAAGAAGAAGTGCTACACACTTTTAAACAAGCAGATCTCATGAGAACTCAGTCATTATTATGAGAACAGTGAGGGGGAAATTTGCCCCTATGATCCAATCATCTCTCACCAGGTTCCTCCCTCAACATTAAGAATTACAATTCGACATGAGCTTTGGGTGGGGATACAAA
>NW_022166672.1:0-1381 GCF_008728515.1 Papio anubis | reverse complement strand
GAGTATATCACAAGTCATAAATGGGGGCAGGGGCATGTGTGTAGAAACAATCAGTCATCAAGGACTGATAAAGTTATCACAATAGAGTTATAGATAGATAACAATAGAATTATCACAATCCTGGACACTGCCAAGCAATGGTCAAGCAGTAACTGACTCAGCCACGGATAGCAAGCTGCACCCCAGCTACCTGCAGGAGAGAAGACAAGTAAGAAGCAAACCGTCTCCAACAGAGAATCCGAAAAGGCTTGGGAATGAAAGGAACCTCAGGAGACCGATGTCAGGAGGATGGGCCTCAAGTCTGTACAGGGAGCAGCAGATGCCTTCCATGAGACCCTGTGGCCAGGCAGGCCCCTCGGCCCCCATCTCAGCAAGACAAGCTGGAAAGGTGAGAACACAGAAGCTCTGAGCTCCACTAAGTGTGGAGCAAGGGGTCCCGTGAGAGCAGCACAGCACAGTGACAGGCTCCCCGAGGGTGAGATACCCCATCCCAGAATAATGGCAGCCGGACTCACAACACCCACCTGCTCACCAAGCAAGAGAAGAGAGTCGTGAGCCCTCTGGAAGAACTGAACTAGCATTCAGGCTCCCCCTCAGACCTCACCCTGCAGCGAAGGCTGCTGCCAAAGCCCTTCAGGTGAGCAGGTACCAGTAAACATGAGTGGACAGCCACTGGCCACCAAGCACAAAGTGAGAGCTCAGAATCTCACAGCACGGGCCAGAGACTAAACAAACCTACACAAAAGGCATTCAAAGCAATGAGACAATGCACAGAAGGAAATGCCAAAGGAAACACCTTTGCACAGACAAGATAAAACACAGCTTGAAGAAACAGATGCCACCAAAAAAGGGGCACTTGGGTCATAAGAAAGCTCTCAAGCTATAAAAGTGACAGCAGAAATTAAAAATGCAAAAGAAGGGCTACGGGACAAACTTGAGAGTCGTGGAAACAGAACACGAGAGACAGAAAGGCAGGAAAATCTACACTAAGAGGTATAATTTTAACTATCACAGAGAAATACTGAGAAAAGAGAAAGTGAAATGAAACAGAAGAGGTCAGCAAAGAAATATAACAAGAATATTTTCCACTAGCCCAAAAGACATGAGTTTCTAGACTGAATAAGGCCACCAAATGCCACACTTGGGCAGACCGTCTTAAAATTTCAGACACTGGCCGGCGCAGCGGCTCATGGCTATAATCCCAGCACATTGGGAAGCCAAGGCGGGAGGATCACTTAAGGTTAGGAGTTCAAGACCAGCCTGGTCAACATGGCAAAACCCCATCTCTACAAAAAAACACAAAAATTAGCTGGGCAGGTGGCACACGCCTGTAGTTCCAGTTACTCAGGAGGCTGAGGCAGGAGAATCGCTTGAACCCGGG
>NW_022166671.1:0-1381 GCF_008728515.1 Papio anubis | reverse complement strand
GAGTATATCACAAGTCATAAATGGGGGCAGGGGCATGTGTGTAGAAACAATCAGTCATCAAGGACTGATAAAGTTATCACAATAGAGTTATAGATAGATAACAATAGAATTATCACAATCCTGGACACTGCCAAGCAATGGTCAAGCAGTAACTGACTCAGCCACGGATAGCAAGCTGCACCCCAGCTACCTGCAGGAGAGAAGACAAGTAAGAAGCAAACCGTCTCCAACAGAGAATCCGAAAAGGCTTGGGAATGAAAGGAACCTCAGGAGACCGATGTCAGGAGGATGGGCCTCAAGTCTGTACAGGGAGCAGCAGATGCCTTCCATGAGACCCTGTGGCCAGGCAGGCCCCTCGGCCCCCATCTCAGCAAGACAAGCTGGAAAGGTGAGAACACAGAAGCTCTGAGCTCCACTAAGTGTGGAGCAAGGGGTCCCGTGAGAGCAGCACAGCACAGTGACAGGCTCCCCGAGGGTGAGATACCCCATCCCAGAATAATGGCAGCCGGACTCACAACACCCACCTGCTCACCAAGCAAGAGAAGAGAGTCGTGAGCCCTCTGGAAGAACTGAACTAGCATTCAGGCTCCCCCTCAGACCTCACCCTGCAGCGAAGGCTGCTGCCAAAGCCCTTCAGGTGAGCAGGTACCAGTAAACATGAGTGGACAGCCACTGGCCACCAAGCACAAAGTGAGAGCTCAGAATCTCACAGCACGGGCCAGAGACTAAACAAACCTACACAAAAGGCATTCAAAGCAATGAGACAATGCACAGAAGGAAATGCCAAAGGAAACACCTTTGCACAGACAAGATAAAACACAGCTTGAAGAAACAGATGCCACCAAAAAAGGGGCACTTGGGTCATAAGAAAGCTCTCAAGCTATAAAAGTGACAGCAGAAATTAAAAATGCAAAAGAAGGGCTACGGGACAAACTTGAGAGTCGTGGAAACAGAACACGAGAGACAGAAAGGCAGGAAAATCTACACTAAGAGGTATAATTTTAACTATCACAGAGAAATACTGAGAAAAGAGAAAGTGAAATGAAACAGAAGAGGTTAGCAAAGAAATATAACAAGAATATTTTCCACTAGCCCAAAAGACATGAGTTTCTAGACTGAATAAGGCCACCAAATGCCACACTTGGGCAGACCGTCTTAAAATTTCAGACACTGGCCGGCGCAGCGGCTCATGGCTATAATCCCAGCACATTGGGAAGCCAAGGCGGGAGGATCACTTAAGGTTAGGAGTTCAAGACCAGCCTGGTCAACATGGCAAAACCCCATCTCTACAAAAAAACACAAAAATTAGCTGGGCAGGTGGCACACGCCTGTAGTTCCAGTTACTCAGGAGGCTGAGGCAGGAGAATCGCTTGAACCCGGG
>NW_022166670.1:0-1382 GCF_008728515.1 Papio anubis | reverse complement strand
TAGAGGAAAAAGCTGATAAATGACACCAGCTAAGAGAGGCTGTAGAGTAATGAAAACCAGGAGAGTGTGATATCATAAAGGTCGGGGCCTTTTCAAAAACCTGCCAGGCCGGGCATGGTGGCTCACATTTGTAATCACAGCGCTTTGGGAGGCCGAGGCAGGCGGATCACGAGGTCAGGAGTTCAAGATCAGCCTGACCAACATGGAGGAAACCTCACCTCTACTAAAAATACAAAAATTAACCAGGTGTGGTGGTGCGCACCTGTAATCCCAGCTGCTCAGGAGGCTGAATCGCTTGAATCCAGGAGACCGAGGTTGCAATGAGCCGAGATCTCGCCACTGCACTCCAACCTGGGTGACAGAGTGAGACTCTGTCTCAATAAATAAAATAAAAACAACAAAAAATCCCTGCCAATCCCAGTGGAGGTCTAGAATCTCCATTTGGTCTGAGGAACTAAAAAGGCAGCAAGAGAGAAAAATGAAGTAACTGCACACCAAGAAGGGGTGAGAGTTGAAGAAAGTCCTGACTGTCCAAAGCCAATTTTCTCAATAGTCTTGAGGTTCAGCCACATTCCCCAAGTTCACTTGAGACACTCCCAGTTGTCTACACTAACTTCCTCTTTTTATTTAAACTACTTTAAGTTGGGATATCATGTTATTTGCAACAAGAGGGCACCATTAATTTCTTCACTCATCTGCCCCTCATTCATTCCTTCATTCCGAAGTTTCACGGACTCTTTCTGTGTGAAGTAGGATGCTAAAAATGGGTGATACAGTGGCAAACAGGACAGCCATGGGCCCTAACCTCATGAAGTTTCTATTTTCATATAACGAGTTAGGTTCTGGTCCTGGGAGACTGCCAAGACGTCACAATAGGCCGGGTGCAGTGGCTCATGCCTTTAATTCCAACACTTTGGGAGGCCGAGGCAGGTAAATCACTTGAGCCCAGGAGTTATAGACCAGCCTGGACAACATGGCAAAACCCTGTCTCTACTAAAAATACAAAAATTATCTGGGCATGGTGGCATGCACCTATAGTCCCAGCTACTCAGGTGACTGAGGTCAAAGGATCAATTGAGCCTGGGAAGTCAAGGCTGCAGTGAGCTATGATCGGGCCACTGCACTCCAGTGTGAGTGACAAAGCAAGACCTTGTCTCAAAAAATTTAAAAAAAAGAAAAAAAGTCCCAATAGCAGTTGCAACTCAGAAATGAGGTCTGAATTGAAGAGTATAAATTTGGGAGTCATTGCCCTGTTGTGGGATTTCAAGACAGGGAAATAAAAGACATTGCCTAGGAAGAAGGTATCAAGTGAGAATTGAAGTGTGCATGTGACCAGTCCCTGAAGACCTCCAATATTCAGGGGTTTGGTAGAGACAAAAGAG
>NW_022166669.1:0-1382 GCF_008728515.1 Papio anubis | reverse complement strand
GACTAACAGTGTAAAAGCATTCCTATTTTCTACATCTTCTCCAGCATCTGTTGTTTCCTGACTTTTTAATAATCACCATTCTAACTGGTGTGACATGGTATCTCATTGTGGTTTTGATATGCATTTCTCTAATGACCAGTGATGATGAGGTTTTGTTTTTTTTTTTTCATGTATTTGTTGGCTGCATAAATGTCTTTTTCTGAGAAGTGTCTGTTCATTTCCTTTGCCCCTTTTTTGATGGGGTTGTTTTTTTCTTGTGAATTTAAGTTCTTGTAGATTCTGGATATTAACCCTTTATCAGATGGATAGATTGCAAAAATTTTCTCCTATTCTGTAGGTTGCCTTTCACTCTGATGAGTTTATTTTGCTGTGCAGAAGCTCTTTAGTTTAACTAGATCCCATTTGTCAATTTTGGCTTTTGTTACCATTGCTTTTGGTGTTTCAGTCATGAAGTCTTTGCCCATGCCTATGTCCTAGATGGTATTGACTAGGTTTTCTTCTAGGGTTTTTATGGTTTTAGGTCTTATGTTTAAGTCTTTAATCCATCTTGAGTTAATTTTTGTATAAGGTGTAAGGAAGATGTACAGTTTCAGTTTTCTGCATATGGCTAGCCAGTTTTCCCAACCTGATTTATTAAATAAGGGATCCTTTCCCCATTGCTTGTGTTTGTTTTGTGTTTGTCAGGTTTGTCATCAGATGGTTGTGTGTATGATCTTATTTCTGAGTTCTCTATTCTGTTCCATTGGTCTATGTGTCTGTTTTTGTACCAGTACCATGCTGTTTTGGTTACTGTAGCCTTATAGTATAGTTTGAAGTTGGGTAGTGTGATGCCTGCAGCTTTGTTCTTTTCGCTTAGAGTTGTTTTGGCTATTTGGGCTCTTTTTTAGTTCCATAAGAATTTTTAAATAATTTCTTCTAATTCTCTGAAGAATGTCAATGGTAGTCTAATGGGAATAGCACTAAATTCTTTTACAAATTACTTTGGGCAGTATAGCCATTTTCATGAATTCATTCTTCCTATCCATGAGCATAACTGTTTCTCCATTTGTTTGTGTCCTCTCTGATTTCTCTGGGCAGTGGTTCGTAGTCCTCCTTGAAGAAGTCCTTCATTTCTCTTGTTAGCTGTATTCCTAGGTATTTGATTCTCTTTGAGCAATTGTGAATGAAGTTCATTCATGATTTGGCTCTCTGCTTGCCTTTTGTTGGTGTATAGGAATGCTAACGATGTTTGCACATTGATTTTGTATCCTGAGACTTTGCTGAAGTGCTTTATCAGCTTAAGAAGCTTTTGGGCTAAGATGATGGGGTTTTCTAGACACAGGATCATGTAATCTACAAGCAAAGATAATTTGACTTCCTCTCTTCCTATTTAAATACCTTTG
>NW_022166668.1:0-1382 GCF_008728515.1 Papio anubis | reverse complement strand
CATATGAATACAAATACACACACACACACACACACACACACACACACACACACCCTATTGGTTCTGCTTCTCTGAAGAATCCAGACTGATAGAGACTGTGGTATGAAGAGTGGTTCTAGAGGAACAGAATCCTTTTAAAAATTTTATAGCTAACCATAAAAAATACTGTATTAAAATGTTGAAATGTATATAAGCATAATTATAATTAGCAAATTAAGAATTAAATTGGTGAATAAGAAAAGAATTGTTTTCTTTTCCTTATACAGGACAAGCAACAGTAATTTGGATCTTCCTCACTTTCAGCCACCATTTGCCCTAGGTGTCCTTCACTTAAGTTTCTGGCTTGTGTTTTTGGAGTGAAAAGTCACATGGACACTAAGAAGCAACTCTAATAACGTGAATCAGGTATCAAAAACGCCTTATGGCGTGTTAACACATGATGATGGTTCATATATATTCCAACATCTCACAACAGGCAAGCATTATTTCCAGAGGAAAATTAAGTCACTTTTGTAGCTGCTAGTGAATGTTGTACAAACGAACACTGAAGATGTAAGGCATTGTTCTGCTCTGGAGCGGTGCTTCTGTGGCTCCAGCCAACTGTGCAAAGGCTTTCTTTAATTATATATGTATTTATTTTATATACACAAATATTATACATATACACACCCCCTGAAACTGAAAGTTGAAAAAAGAAAAAATACAAATATATCTTCTGTGATACTTCAGTCACTTCACTCCACTGATCATTTTCTTGGGCGTAGAACTGAAACTATCACTCAATAATGTGTTTATACACCTTGCTGTGATTCAAATGGTTATGAACAAACAACCATTTGTTCCATTTTCTGTTGCCACTAGAACATGGTTATTTGTCCCTGATCTAACAACTCCTTCTCCAGCTCCACTCTCTGGCCACTGAAATTAACAGTCCAGGTGGTCTTTTGAGTCACTAGGTGGTTTGACAGGACAAGGTTGATTTGAGCTAATACTTCTGGCATGTCCGTTTTGATTTGTAACAGAAGCTTTTTCTGGATTCATCACCTACAAGGTGAGCTGGAAAACTGCAACCATCACCCACGCTTGTAAATATGGGAGATAGCCAGTGTGTCTCCTCATGGCCAAACGCTTGTCTCCAATTTTTACTATTGTCCTGTTTTTTAAAACCAACACAGCGGTAGTAGCTGAAAAGAGAGAGGACACTGAAGAAGAACTTTGTAGGCACAAAGAAAAGGAAAAGTATGTGGAGCTTTGCTGTGTATCTGTCAGTTCATTCTACTCCACTAGAACACGGTGTTCTCAGGACTTGATGCCCTGCAGGCCCCCAGCTGAGGGCAGCGAGCACCCTGAGAGTGGCCTGGACTCGCCTCTCGGAGTGTAAT
>NW_022166667.1:0-1382 GCF_008728515.1 Papio anubis | reverse complement strand
GAAGGAAGGAAGGAAGGAAAAAGTAGTCTTGTGCTTTGATCACATGTGGGTGGGATTGAGACCTGGCTGAGTGCTCACACCTGAAGGTAGATAAACGCTGTCGCTTTTGAAAGGAGAAATCACTCTGGTCCTCCACTGGGCAGTGCTCTTGGGACTCCCACTGACAAATATCTGTTGGGTGTCATGTCTGTGTGCATAGCAGAGGCCCCTGGAGCATTCAGAGTGAAAATCCCCAGAGAACATTCCAGGGTGGCTAGGCTGGAAGTATAGACCACAAGAAAAAAAGGGGTGCACACTGACCCCCAGAAACATGGGAGAGTAGGTTAAAGAAATTGTTCGTTTCTGTTCAATGTCGTCATCAAATCCTGTCTCTACTAAAAACACACAAAGCAAAGAGGGGACATCTGTAAAATGCGCAAATATTATTCAGCCTCAAAAAAGAAGGAGATTCTACCATTTGTCTTAATGTGGGTGAATCTGGAGGACATTGCTAAGTGAAATGAGCCAGGCACAGAAAGGTATTAATAACAACCATACAATCACACTCGTATGTGGAATCCAAGAGAGTCAAACTCAAAAGCAGAGAGTAGACTGGTGGTTCCCAGAAGCTGGGGTGGGACAGGGAAGGGCAGATGCTGGTCGAAAGAATCAGCCAGATGAGAGGAATAGGTTCTGGAGATCCATCGCCCAGCACTGTGACTACACTTTATCGTTACATATTGTATATTCCAAAATCGCTAAAAGAGTGGATTTTAAATGTTCTCGCCACAAAGAAATGGAAGCTATGTGAGGTGGTGGCTATCTGAATTTAGCCTGACTTGATCATTCCACAATGTATACATATATAGAAACATTACATTGTACCTCATGCACATATACAATTGTTTGTCAAATTTAAAATAAAACGTTTTTTAAAGAAAGGCTGCACAGACCGTATCAGAAGCTGCATGGCTGGACCTGGGTTACCAATTCTCTAGCCCAACACTGGACAAGGGTGTGTTCCGGAAGGATGGTTAGTGCAGCAGCGGATGCTGTGGTTCAGTGGGGAGAGCACTAACCCAGGCAGCCTGGGCCCTTTCCTTACCCTCCTGGCCCCGTGGTGGTTGCTCTCACCTGTGAATGGGATGCTGTTTCCACCTTCCTCCCAGGGAGGTGGAGAGGATGAAGCCAGGGGGCCCATGTAACATCCTTAGAATGGGTCCTGTTCCATGGCAGGGGCTCCAGAGCATCCATGTTGAAAGCAGATCCCTGTACTTGGACCCCAAATTGGCCTCAGCGTGACTGGAGAGAAATAGGAAGGAAGACTGCATGGAGGGAAGCCTGCTGTGTTAAGCTGGGTTTTGTGTTGCTATAAAGGAATAGCTGGCAGGGTGAGTGGCTCA
>NW_022166666.1:0-1383 GCF_008728515.1 Papio anubis | reverse complement strand
ACAACTTTTGGGTCAATAATGAAATTAAGGCACAAATCAGGAAGTTCCTTGAAGATAATGAGAACAAAGATACAATGTATCAGAATCTCTGGGAACCAGCTAAGGCAGTGTTAAGAGAGAAATTGATAGCATTAAATGCCCACATCAAAAAGTTAGAAAGATTTCAAGTTAACAACCTAAAATCACAACCAAAAGAACTTGAGAACAAAGAGCAAACATATCCCAAAGCTAGCAGAAGACAAGACATAATAAAAAAAATTAACAAAGGCATTGTCTCCTGAAGGAGGCAGAGACACGAAAAACCACTCAAAAGATCAACGAATTCAGGAGTTTTTTTTGTTTGTTTGTTTGTTTTTTGAGGTGGAGTATCACTCTTGTTACCTAGGCTGAAGTGCAGTAGCATGACCTCGACTCACTGCAACCACCTCCTCCCGGGATCAAGCGATTCTCCTGCCTCAGTCTTTCAAGTAGTTGGGATTATAGGCATATGTCACCATGCCTCGTTAATTTTTTGTATTTTTAAGAGAGATGGGGTTTATCCATGTTGGTCAGGCTGGTCTTGAACTCCTGACCTCAGGTGATCTACCTGCTTCAGCCTCCCAAAGTGCTGGGATTACAGGGGTGAGGCCATCGCTCCTGGCCTAGGTTTTTTTTTTTTAATTAATAAAATCAATAGACCCCTAGCTAGGCTAGTAAAGAAGAAAAGAGAGAAGATTCCAATAAACACAATTAGAAACAATAAGAGGGACAATACCATTGACCACACAGAAATTCAAGCAACCACCAGAAAATATTATGAACACCTCTATGCAAATAAACTAGAAAATCTAGAAGACAAGGATCAATTTCCTAGACACATACACCTGCCCCCTCCAAGACTGAACCAGGAAGAAATTGAATCACTGAACAGACTAAAAATGAGTTCTGAAATTAAGGCAGTAATAAACAGCCTACCAACCAAAAAAACCCAGGACCAGATGATTGACAGGCAAATTCTATTAGATGTACAAAGAAGAGCTGGTACTATTACTACTGAAACTATTCCAAAAAAAAAACAAAAAAAAAAAATGAGGAGGAGAGACTTCTCCCTAACTCATTCTATTAGGCCAGCATCATCCTGATACCAAAATGTGGCAGAGATACAACAACAAAAAAGAAACTTCAAGCCAATATTCTTGATGAACATCGATGCAAAAATCTTCGACAACATGCTGGCAAGCCGAATCCAGCAGCACATCAAAAAGCTTATCCACCACAATCAAGTAGACTTCATCCCCAGTATGCAACATTTGCTCAACATATGTAAATTAATAAATGTGCCTCATTATATAAACAAAACTAAAGACAAAAAACCACATGATTATCTCAGTAGATGCAGAAAGG
>NW_022166665.1:0-1383 GCF_008728515.1 Papio anubis | reverse complement strand
AGTACCTCAGTTGAAAATGCAGAAATCACCGGTCTTCTGTGTCGCTGTCGCTGGGAGTTGGAGAGTGGAGCTGTTCCTATTCGGCCATCTTGCTCCGCACCTTTCGTGGATTTCTTTGCTAGCATTACTTCTGGGGAATCTGAAACAGATATTTCGGATCCCTTTGAATACTATAGTGCAAAGGAAATATTCTCCGATAAAAAAGAGAAAGAAGCTTTCTGAGAAACTTCTTTGTGTTCTGTGAGATCATCTCACAGAATTACACCTTTCCCCTGAAGAAGCCATTCGCTAAGACAGTTCTTGTGGAATTAGCAAAGTGATATCTGGAATCCCATAGAGGGCTATGGTGAAAAAGGAAATATCCTTGGATGAAATCTCGAAAGAAGCTTTCTGAGAAACTGCTTAGTGTTCTGTTAATTCATCTCACAGAGTTACATCTGTATTTCGTTGATCTCTTTGCTAGCCTTATTTCTGTGGAATCTGAGAACAAATATTTCGGATCCCTGTGAAGATTATACGGCCAAAGGAAATACCCTCCGATAACAAAGAGAAAGAAGATTTCTTAGAAACTTCTTTGTGTTCTGTGAAATCATCTCACAGAGTTACAGCTTTCCCCTCAAGAAGCCTTTCGCTAAGACAGTTTTTGTGGAATTGGCAAAGTGATATTTAGAAGCCCATAGAGGGCTATGGTGAAAAAGGAAATATCCTCAGATGAAATCTGGAAAGAAGCTTTCTGAGAAACTGCTTAGTGTTCTGTTAATTCATCTCACAAAGTTAAATCTGTATTTCGTGGATCTCTTTGCTGTCCGTATTTCTGTGGAATCTGAGAACAGATATTTCGGATCCCTTTGGAGACAATAGGGCCAAAGGAAGTATCCTCCGATAAAAAAGAGAAAAAAGCTTCCTGAGAAACTTCTTTGTGTTCTGTGAAATCATCACACAGACTTACAGCGTTCCCTTCAAGAAGCCTTTCGCTAAGACAGTTCTTGTGGAATTGGCAAAGTGATATTGGGAAGCCCATTGAGGGCTATGTTGAAAAAGGAAATATCCTCAGATGAAATCAGGAAGGAAGCTTTCTGAGAAACTGTTCTGTGATGTGTGACTTCCACTCAGAGAATTACATCTGTATTTGGTGTATCTGTTTGCTAGACTTATTTCTGTGAAATCTGAGAACAGATATTTCAGATCCCTTTGAGGACTATAGGGCCAAAGGAAATATCCTCCGATAACAAAGAGAAAGAAGCTTTCGGAGAAACATCTTTGTGTTCTGTGAAATCATCTCACAGAGTTACAGTTTTCTCCTCAAGAAGCCTTTCGCTAAGACAGTTCTTGTGGATTTAGCAAAGTGATATTTGGAAGCCCATAGAGGGCTATGGTGAAAAA
>NW_022166664.1:0-1383 GCF_008728515.1 Papio anubis | reverse complement strand
TTTTTTTTTTTTTTGAGATGGAATCTTGCTCTGCTGCCCAGGCTAGAATGCAGTGGCCCGACCTCGGCTCACTGCAACCCCCGCCTCCCGGGTTCAAGCAAGTCTCCTGCCTCAGCCTCCTGAGTAGCTGGCACCACAGGTATGAGCCACCACATCTAGCTACTTTTTGTATTTTTATAGAGACAGGGTTTCACTATGTTGGCCAGGCTGCTCTCGAACTCCTGACCTCAAGGGATCCGCTGACCTGGGCCTCCCAAAGTGCTGGGATTATAGGCACGAGCCACCACACCAGGCCTAAACTTATTTCTTTTGGAAAACTGAAGATGATTCTTGGAAGCCAATGCTTGTCACCTCTTTCTTACTTGTGACTTCTGGCTTCCTTCCTTCTTCATCCCTTTGATTAAGATGTTTTCATCTGCTGTGGGTTGCCTTGCCCAGTACAGCATGCACTCTGGAACACCATTTAAACAAAGGCCCTTATAGGAAGTGCCCCTGCTATATTTGCTTTGGCCCTGTGAGTAGCAGCTGGATGTCACAGACTGAGATAGGAAACACTTAATTGTGGCCGACTAATGACTCAGACGTGACTTTAGTTCTGTTTACTTCCATCCACCTTTCTTGCCTGGCAACCACTCCCATGAATAGATTAAGATCACCATGAACAAAGACACTGAACTCCAAACAACCAGGTTCAAAGGCTACCTCATCAGAGGAGGGATGAAAATGATCGGAGAGACTATATGAACTTGAAAAACTAGTATTTCTTGCCTATGCTGGATGATGAAATTAAAAAAAAAAAAGGCAGGCTAGTTAAGAGTTCTGGCACACACAGGAAAGATAAGCTCCAATTTCAGAATAGTGGTTACCACTGGAGAGAGAAGGAAAAGAGATCCAGAAGTAAACCGGGAGTTTCAACTGAGGCTGTATTTTAGTATTTTTTATTTTTTTAATTTTGATTTTAATTTTTTTTTTTTGAGGTGGAGTTTCACTGTTGTCGCCAAGGTTGTAGTGCAATGGCACGATCTGGGCTCACTGCAACCTCTGCCTCCCAGGTCCAAATGATTCTCCTGCCTCAGTCTCCCGAGTAGCTGAGATTGCAGGCACCTGCCAGGGCACCCGGCTAATTTTTTTTTTTTTTTTTCAGACGGAGTCTCACTCTGTCGCCCAGGCTGGAGTGCAGTGGCTCAATCTCGGCTCACTGCAACCTCTGCCTCTCAGGTTCACGCCATTCTCCTGCCTCAGCCTCCCAAGTAGCTGGGACTACAGGCGCCTGCCACCACACTCGGCTAATTTTTTGTACTTTTAGTAGAGATGGGGTTTCACCGTGTTAGCCAGGATGGTCTCGATCTCCTGACCTCGTGATCTGCCCGCCTTGGCCTCCCA
>NW_022166663.1:0-1383 GCF_008728515.1 Papio anubis | reverse complement strand
GAAAACTGGAAAGAAGGGTTCTGAGAAACTGCTTAGTGTTCTGTTAATTCGTCTCACAGAGTTACAGCTTTCCCTCAAGAAGCCTTTCCTTAAGACTGTTCTTGTGGGATTCGAAAAGTGATATTTCGAAGCCCATGGAGGGCTATGGTGAAAAAGGAATTATCCTCAGATGAAAACTGGAAAGAAGCTTTCTGAGATACTGCTTAATATTCTGTTAGTTCATCTCACAGAGTTACAGCTTTCCTTTCAAGAAGCCGTTCGCTAAGCCTGTTCTTGTGGAATTTGCAAAGTGATATTTCGAAGCGCATAGAGGGCTATGGTGAAAAAGAAAATATCCTCAGAGAAAAACTGGAAAGAAGCTTTCTGAGAAACTGCTTTGTGATGTGTGACTTCCACTCACAGAGTTACAGCTGTTTTTCGTGGATATGTTTGCTAGCCGTATTTCTGTGGAATCTGAGAAAAGATATATCGGATCCCTTTGAAGACTATAGGGCCAAAGGAAATATCCTCCGATAACAAAGAAAAAGAAGCGTTCTGAGAATCTCCTTTGTGTTTTGTGAATCATCTCACAGAGTTATAGCTTTCCCCTCAAAAAGCCTTTCGCTACGACTGTTCTTGTGGAATTTGCAAAGTAATATTTGGAAGCCCATGGAGGGCTATGGTGAAAAAGGAAATATCGTCAGATGAAAACTGGAAAGAAGCTTTCTCAGAAACTCCTTAGTGTTCTGTTAATTCATCTCACAGAGTTACAGCTATCCCTTCAAGAAGCCTTTCCCAAAGCCTGTTCTGGTGTAATTTGCACAGTGATATTTGGAAGCCCTTAGAGGGCTCTGGTGAAAAAGAAAATATCCTCAGAGAAAAACTGGACAGAAGTTTTCTGGGAAACTGCTTTGTGATATGTGACTTCTACTCACAGAGTTTCAGCTGCATTTCGTGGATCTGTTTGCCAGCCTTATTTCTGTGGATTCTGAGTACGGATACTTCGGATCCCTTTGAACACTATAGGGACAAAGGAAATATCCTCCCATAACAAGGAGAAAGACGCTTTCTGAGAAATTCCTTTGTGTTCTGTGAAATCATCTCACCGGGTTACAGCTTTATCCCCAAGAAGCCTTTCGCTAAGACTGTTCTTGTTGAATTTGGAAAGTTATATTTGGAAGCCCATGGAGGACTATGGTGAAAAAGGAAATATCCTCAGATGAAAACTGGAAGGAAGCTTTCTGAGAAACTGCTTAGAGTTCTGTTAATTCATCTCACAGAATTATAGCTTTCCTCTGAAGAAGCCGTTAGCTAAGCCTGTTCTTGTGGAATTTGCAAAGTGATATTTGGAAGCCCGTAGAGGGCTATGGTGAAAAAGAAAACATCCTCACAGAAAACCTGGAA
>NW_022166662.1:0-44579 GCF_008728515.1 Papio anubis | reverse complement strand
CCCTGCTGTTTAACTTTGTCTAGTGAAACATTTGCCTTGACACTGCTCATTTGGGATAAAAGTTCAAATTCAAAAAATAGGCCTAATTCAAAATTTGGCCTTTTAATAACTAGAAATGTACCTCCGTTTACATATGTTCTATTGAGCCTCAAATTTAGGCTCATCAATACACTCCAAAAATGGTATTCTATTCCTTTATCTCCTTTTGCAACCTATCTTCACATATAAAACAGTCTAGAGTAACTAGACATTTAGAGCTAGTGTTATCAGAATCTACGTTTCACAAAAAAGTAATAAATTCTGAAAGTAATTTATCTGCCCAGCAATATCTCCAAGGGGTCACAATTATAGCAAACATTTACAGACACACATTTAGGATGATAACCCTTTAGTTTTAGCCTTGGGTTTTCAAATCTCTATGCAAATGGCATAAGATGTTTTTGTAATCAGAAATTAACCCCATATACAGCCAATATGATGCAGTGAAACCATGAAACTCAGGCATACAATAAATGTAACTGTTTTTGTTCTCCCTCGTAAAACATGTGTTCTGTCTCTAGATCTTATATGTATGTGTGTTTCTTTTTTTCACCAATTTCAAATTTAACCTTGCCAGTTAAGGTGTCTCTCCTTTCTACAAAATTATTTTGTGTTAATTCTACGTGGGGGTAGAATGTGGTGTGGTGTTTGACTTTTACAGTGCTCTGACAACACTTGACACCATTCTTCCCTTTCTGATGTTTTCCATATCTTTACATTGATCAAGATGGTCCTAGTGGTTAGGAACAGTCAAATCAGTCAGTCGTTTATTTGTTCAACAAATGCTTATTAAACACTATGTCTTGCTTGGGATGGCAAAATATTTCCCTAACCTCATAGTGTATACATTTTAGGGAAATAAACAATATTTCCATAACCTCATAGTGTATACATTATAGTGTATACATACAGAGCGCATACAAACAAAATAATTTGTTTATTTTAGGGAAATAAACAATATTTCCCTAAACTCATAGTGCATACATTTTTGCATTGAAAGAGAAACAACTGACATTTGAAAAGTATGTATCATGATTTTTGTGAGGAACAAAAAACAAGAAAAGATAATTAGGAGTGTTAAAGTTTTTAATTTTAAATAGGGTAGTAAGGAAATACCTTCATAAAAATGCTACTGACTAAAAAATGGAATGTGTTGAGGGAATGAGCTATTTTCATATTGTGAGGAAGAGCATTTTTTTTATTTCAGTTCTTAATCTTTATCTTACTTGACTTTATTATTATTATTATACTTTAAGTTCTAGGGTACAAGTGCATAACGTGCAGGTTTGTTACATATGTATACTTGTGCCATGTTGGTGTGCTGCAACCATCAACTCGTCAGCACCCATCAACTCGTCATTTACATCAGGTATAACTCCCAGTGCAATCCCCCCCCGCCCCCCTCCCCATGATAGGCCCCGGTGTGTGATGTTCCCCTCCCCGAGTCCAAGTGATCTCATTGTTCAGTTCCCACCTATGAGTGAGAACATGCGGTGTTTGGTTTTCTGTTCTTGCGATAGTTCGCTAAGAATGATGGTTTCCAGCTGCATCCATGTCCCTACAAAGGACACAAACTCATCCACTTTTATGGCTGCATAGTATTCCATGGTGTATATGTGCCACATTTTCTTAATCCAATCTGTCACTGATGGACATTTGGGTTGATTCCAAGTCTTTGAGATTGTGAATAGTGCCACAATAAAGAGGAAGAGCATTTTAATTCAGCAACACAATAGGTAGAACACAGCAGAAAGAACTAGGTCTGTGAATGAATGAGAAACAAGAAATGAGATTAGATAAATAATGAGGATATGGTGAGAGTTCATCTCATAGGCCTGGTAAGCCATTGTGATGATTTTGAATTTCACTGTGGATGAGTTGGGAAATCATCAGAAAGTGTCGGACATAGTAGTAACACAATGTGACATAATGTGAAAGATATGTTAGTCCCTGAATTGAGAGTAGTTTCTGGGAGTCAAGTGTGATACAAAAAATAAATAAATAAATTAAGAGAAACTCACAATAATTAAGGAAAGGAACAATATAGAGTTTATCATGACAAAAACAGCAGAGATAGAGAGAAGTGGTCAAATTTCAAATATGTGTTTAGAAATAACCCACCTTTTTTTTTTTTTTTTTTCCGAGGAATTAGGAATTGAAGTGTAATGTGAGAAGATGTTAATCACTACGGATGACTCAAAGAATTTGGCCTAAGTAACAGAATGGATGTGTCACTAACTGAAATGAGAAAGGGCATAAGAAGTACACATTTCAGGGGTGCATAGAAGAATCATATTGGCATTTTGTTTGCCTAGTAGGCATCTAAGAAGTGACATTAAATAGGCACCTGTGCCTGCGAGTCTGTAACTCAAAGGAGATTGCAAAGCTGAATTTATAAATTTGGGAGTTCTAAGTGTACAGATTTTATTTAAAGGTATAAAAAAAAGAAACATGGAGTAACATCACCAAAGTGAGTATAAATAGAAGAGTTTGAAACTTGGGACACGTTTTAAGATGTTACAAAGAGGACTAGAATTAGAAATAAAGTAGAAGGAAAGTCTAAAGGTAGAAACATGAAGATAATTGGAGACCAGGACAAGAGCAATTTCTGTGGGGTAGCAGCAGCAAAAAATAATAAGAAGAAGAAGAAGAAAAAAAAAAAGGTGGGAGTGGATTAGATGCAGAGAAACTTTATGTTTTGTATAAATATTGCTGTAAATGAAAAAAGAGAAAAGAATTGTGAGCATTTTATTTCTTTAGTAATGATATATGCTAATTTGGGGGATTTGAGCATTAAACTGAGGCAGAAATTAGAGAAAGAAAGAAAAATAAAATTAAAAAGAGAAAGAAGCTTTCTGTATTAGGCTGACTCATCCCAAAGGTAGTGACTGGCAAAACCCAGACCCAGACAAAAGTTCCAGCAATGTTATCTAAGAAATCAGAGCTCAAAGGAATATGCTCTGGAGACTCTCCCAGCACTCCCTTAACATAGGGAGAAGAAAAAACAAATTTTCCCTCCTCTTATGATATGAGTTAACCTACGAGTTTATGGATTCCTATTCTCTGTAACTAATACCTTCAAGTATTCTGTTTTATCTAGGCGGCACAGGGAAGGTCATGAGAAGCCTGAACAGGTCTGAACTAGAGCCACCTGGGCACCATAGCAAAGGTTATGAGATAAGCCCGTGCAAGGCACTTGAGTAAAACCTAGATAAGAGGCATCTGAGCCGCATAGCAAGATGTCATATGTAATCCTGAGTTATGCACCTGTCACAATTTGATTAACTGTCTTTGTTCTGCTTCTTTCTGCACAATTGCTTTTGCGCCATCATGCTTCATACCACTGTAAGATTGCTTTAAACTACCTAACCCCCTTTTTGAAGGGTGTATAAAAGTTGAGACCTGTCTTTGTTCTTGGTTCAATTTTTGGATGTTAATCTGCTGGGCCTGAGTGCACTCGATAAAATTCTCCTGTCTCACCCTGCGGTCTCTCTGGTCCTTCTTCATTCCCACAACAAAACAAGTTAATCAAAACATATATATGCTTTCCTGGAGTTTATAATGTAGGGCATACAATATCAAATAATGACAAATTGTAAGTGAGAGACAGAAAATAATGATCAGTTCAAATTAACCAATGCATCAAACTGATAAATATTTTTGCATTATTTACTGATATAACTAGCAAACAATTTTTGAGAATATTTACAGCTGACAGATTAATATGTATTAAGTTAGAAGAACATACATAAGAACGCGTGTGTGTGTTATTTCATTATAATGAAAAGCAGTAGAAACACACAATTAGCTCAATGGTTAACTCTAAAAGGGTGGCAGGAGTATTGCCTCTATGATGAGCATAAAGGACCTTCAGTGGTATAAGTAACATTGCATTTATTGAATTACTGCCAGGTTGACATTATCCATTTTACTAAGTATTATTGCTTGTATATAGGCTGTTGTTATTTGTACACACAAAAGATTTATAATTTGTATTCTTAAAATTAAGGAGTGCAAGAATATTTTAAAAATTAATGATGAAATAAGAATTGTATAAGAAAGGTAGCCATGATTAATTGAATAGAAACACTGCCTGGGCTCTTATCTCACTAATATTTAGACTAGAAGTTGGACTACTTCTGAAGGAAACTCATTTATAGCTACTATAGCTAATCTTGCTCACTTTTACATCCCTATTTTCTTTCCCAAAGCACAGTCTTTTATTCAAAATCTAAAAAAGGAAAAGCAGCTCTTTCATCATCATGCATTCTGCAAATATACCTTTATGAAGACATAAATATGGGTTTGACCTAAATACTTTATTTAATAAAATATTTTATGAAGGAAAAAATATATTTCAAAATACTTTGAACAGTGAACCACCCACTTGGAGTTTGCTAGAGACAACAGCATGTAACTTTTAGAGCATGTAAACTCTAAAATGTATATAAAGGAAGAGAGAGAGGATTTGTATCAGTAGAGATAAATGATATTATTTAACATGAGATTTCAATTCATTAAAATGTAAACATTTTCAAACATATTGATGCATAAAACAAACTCAAATTCTTGAAAAATTGAAGGGAGTTGCAAAAACTTTCTCTAGATTTTATTTGAGTCCTAATATTAGGAAGTGCAATTTTGTAACCAAAAAAAAAAAAAAAAAAAATCTGAGTTTTTGAATTCTATTGTATTTCTAAAACATATAAAGAAGCTGAAATAGTCAAAACCATAAAGAATTTTGAAATCTAGGATTAAATATGACACTGGATATTTATACGAATATCTCTTAACTGCAAAGCCAGAAATTAGCTCCAATTTAAGTAAAAATAAATTTCAGAAGTAAAATATACTTTGGACATGGCTTATCCAAATATCTGTATATAAGGGAAGACAATTAGTTTCATAAACTCTCAGTTTAAGTAAGCTGGAGCACACTGTACTTATTTAACGTTTGTGATAATACTTATTGTGATTGATATTCACAGTACACCTATCAGGATTTCTGTGGACCATATAGTTCTTCAAAGAACAGTTAAGTTTGAAGATGAATACCTGTGTCTAGCCAGTATCACCTGGATATTTCTGCCTTGTTTATGCTAACATTCTTATGCTTCAAGGAAATATCCTAATGAGAGATCATGCTGTGACAATCTGCTAGCTAAGCTACTCCACGCAGACCAATTTCATTATTTTAAATGTATGTACCCCTGCCTATGAATTCATGATTTCCTTTTACTCCTGTCTAATCAAGCTTAAGTACATACCCATGAAAAAGCAACCCAGATGCCTCAAAATGATCTAATCCTGATTTCAGCTTTGCATTGTAAAACTTTTCTTTGGCTTTTCATTTGTAATTCAATTTGCTGATAAACACCTTGGACATCTTTTGTACCTCAAGATTAGGGGTACAAAAGCTTCTTTTAACAATGTGCAGCACTGATAGCTTCTGTCCATTCTCCTTTTTTGGTGCATTTAAAAAAACATATGAGAAGTTCATTTTCTTATATCTCTCTATCACAAACAAATCAGCAAAGGAAAGGAAACATAGCATTTACTCGAACCTAATTTTAGCCAAAAACTCCTCATAAAGACTACCAGCATTTTTTAAATTTTATCTTTAAAAAAGTGTGATTTAAAAATAACTACTTTCTGAGCATTTAGGATCTAGAGAAGAGTCAAAATATATATGAAAAATAATTAATGTTGCCCAACATCTAAACTAGTGGTACTCAATTTTTTTGGCAGAAACTCATACTAAGAAATGCAGTCTACATAACAATCTAGTTCGCACATAAACATATCTACAAAAGCACTTCCCTAGAATATAGCAAAATTGATTGCTTTGTTTCATGATAACTGGCTCTAACCAGCTAAAACTGATAAGATGTCATGAATTTGAATGATCTGAACGAACATTTATTTATTACAACGAACTAAGGAGTCTTTCCTGATGAATGGACAGTGCAGACGTATAAACTCATTTCACTTAATTTGATGTTCTAGTTTCGGCTCTTAATTAGCATAACTATTGTAAATTCCCTTTTTTTAATCACTTAAGGAACCCTGATTATACACTGCAGAGACTTAGTAAATTTCTTAACTGCTGAGTGTTCCCTTGCCTGTCAAGTGAATAGATTCAGCAGCTTTGTAATTATTATTACAAGCAGTAGTATGATTCATTGTAGTCATAGTGATAGTCATAGTCATAGTCGTATTTAGCCCTGGTCTTGTTTTATCAGACATTTTAGGAGATCCACCAAAATTGCCTTGTCCACCTCACTTAGTGGTGCTGGTGTTGCCAGCCTTAAGACTAGAAACATTCTTACCTGTGCCTTTTGGTACTCTGTTTTGGTCTTCAGGTACAATTGCAGTGATGACTATAAGATTTGATTCTTCTTGGAGACCCCCTTAAATTTATTACATTTACCAGGATGGTTTGAGGAACTGTAGCTCTGAGTTAACCATAGCTCATGACTTATATACGATTATTATTATTATGTTTTTTTTGAGTCAAAGTCTTGCTCTGTCGCCAGGCTGGAGTGCAGTGGCCTGATCTCAGCTCACTGCAACCTCTACCTCCTGGGTTCAAGTGATTCCCCCGCCTCAGCCTCCCGAGTGGCTGGGACTACAGGTGCCCGCCACCACACCTGGCTAATTTTTTGTATTTTAGTAGAGACGGAGTTTCACCACGTTGGCCAGGATAGTCTCCATCTCCTGATCTTGTGATCTGCCTGCCTCGGCCTCCCATAGTGATGGGATTACAGGCCTGAGTCACCGTGCCCGGCCAATATGATTTTGACCATCGTCGTCTGTCACTGAGCTTTCAGTCTTATTTTGTTGCTTATTTTTCGGTGATTGCTTGGGAAAAGAGAATCAGTTGCTGTCTTTTCTGGTGCTTTCCTGAGTCTATCTTTTAGCTGTTACAGATAACATTTCGGTCTGTTATGTGGTTAACATAGGAACTACAATATCAAACCGTTATTACCCTGTACCCTCACTCTCCTGTGGGGACTCTTTTAATTTTACAACAGTCGGCCTTTTAAATTGCTTTGAAAGTCTGTCATTATATTTGCATAGTCCAGGAATATCTAGTCCAGGTCTACATAAAACTAAGTAGAAAAAAAAACAATGAAACTGATTATATGGTCTCTTAAATTTCATGGTAACTCTAATGCTAATTGGTTTACTGAAACTTATAAACACATGATTTTAAAATAGTACAAAGTTCACAAGGATTTTTAAAAATTAATTACTAATGCTTAAAATGTCTACCTGGCTTCTTCTGAGAAAAGCTGCCTGGTTGTGTCTTTAATTATGGGAACAATATCTTTTTTTTTTTTAAAAAGGAAACTTTAGCTGCATTAAATGTTAACACTTTGGTTTCTTATCTCTTAGTTAAGAGATAATAAAAAATGCAAATCATTCAGTGACTAAAAATTGTTCTATATTTGTAAAAAGTACTAAATTTCTATAAATATAACTAATCAAAGTAAATCTTAAAAAATTAAGTATTTTTTATCAAATAATTGTCACTTCAAATTTGCTGCAAATTGGATGAGGCTAAAGAAATTTTGTAAAAAAAAAAAAAGACATCTTTTTCTTGCAATTTCTAGTATCTGATATGTTATCTTGTTCTTTTTAAGTCTTTATTGAGATATAATTGATATAAAAATAATTGCACATTTTAATGTATACATTTTGATGAATTACTGTCTTTTGCGTTTGCATGCTGCATGCTCACACGTCTGAGTGTATGTGTGGGCATGGTGAAAGCATGTAAAATGAAACCTAGCCTCTTAAACTGTGGAGTGCTAAATGTTATATTGTTAACTATAAATACATTGTTGTACAGCAGATCTCTAAAACTTTTTCATCTTAGGTAACTAAAACTTTATATCAATTGAGCAATAAGTCTCCATTTCCCTATTCACCCATTCCCTGGCAACCACCATCCTACTCTCTGCTTCTATGAGTTTGACTATTTTAGATATCCTGTATAGTTGGAGTCATACAGCATATGTCTTTCTCTGACTGGCTTATTTCACTTTTCATGATGTCTCCTACTTTCATCCATGTTTTCACAAAAGATAACATATTCATCTTTTTAAATACTGAACAATAATCCATTGGTGACATATCACATTTTCTTTATGTTCTTTTTGTCAATGGACATTTAGGTTGTTTCTATATTTTGACTATGGTAAATAATGCTGTAATATACATGGAAGAGCAGCCACCTCTCAGAGAATACTTTGACTGTGCTGATGGTTTCACAGGTGTACGCATATTTTCAAACTCATCAAATTGTATACATTGAATATGTGAAGGCTTTTGTATATCAGTTACACCTCAATAAAGGTGTTTTAAAAAGCAAATAATTTGTTTGATTCAAGGCAGGTATAATTTGCTACACAAGTTAAACTGTTGAATTTGTCATACTTTTTCTATTATTGTAGTATTCTGCTAAAATTATTACAACTACAGTTTTCATAAGGTTCATCCGGAGAAGTTTATTTTCTGTTTATCATCAGCCCAACATTAGTAACATTGGTAATTACTTCTTCCAGGCTCAAACTTTTTAGCAACCAAATTTTTTAGCTAAAAAATCTTTAGTTAAAATCTTTAGTTAAACATCATTTTTATAGCATATGACTGTTATTACCTTATTTCTTATATGACATGAATGTCATAGTTATAAAATATAATATTCTTTCTATAAAGTCAGATAACTTAAAATATTGACAATGGTTCCATATCACTGGAAATCATTAATAACATATTTGCACTCATCTAATTAAGAAAAAAATGTCCTTGAACTGTTTAAACTATTTATACTTGTCCTGCTGTAAATTTAGAATTATTTGGTTAAAACAACTCTCAATTTCCTCAGATAACTACAAAAACTATAGGTTATGCTCTTTATGACTTGCATATGTATGCACCAAGATATATTGTCACATGATCACAATATTGATTGTGGAGAGAAATAAGTCTACTATCTTAAAAGAGTTTATATGCTCTGTTGAAAATGTGGTAAGTCTATAATGGTAGCATTTCACGTGATCTATGTACATGCCTATTGAAGTATAAAACTTTCAGGATGTTTCAGAGATATTTGTATCTGCTGATTCCTGAGAAGTTTTCTTTATTGGCCTTGATACTCTTATATTTGAATACTGCATTGAAGCTCCACGGCAGAAGCAATCATAGCAAAGGAAGCCACATGTTGTCCCTGTGATACAGGTTCAACAAAACTTCTTGCACATTTTTCTTGCAAGAGTACTGAACAACAGAATCACTTTATTCACAATTCCAAAATAGAATTTACTTATCACAGTATTTTCTATACTTTCTATTCTCCTGTTTTTGTTGGGATAAACGCTCCAAGGTAAGCGTTGAGAGAAAATTTTTCATGTATGTTGCATGTTACTGTTTGTCTCATATTTAGAGCCTTAGAAAACAGAAGGGATGTCTCCTTCCAGAGGGAGGGGTAGATATGTGGATCATTATAAGAGATCCACATTCCTTAAAGCTCAGCTTCTTCTCCCTGAACACAACTCACTGTGGGTGCCAGCTTCTACCTGAGCCCATATGTATCTCCTCATTGGACTCTGGGGCAAGGGAAAGCGACAGGAATTTACATATGCTTTTACTGCTTTTGCAGCATTATCAGTAATAATGTCCTTTGTCTCTCACCAAGAAATATTGTGGCGTCTCCCATTGTCCATGAAATTGTGACAAGCTAACTTGTTAACTTGTTAGTAGATTAAATATTTAACCCTTTGAAATCCTTGATTGTAGGTTAAGAAGACTCTATGTAAAATTAATAAGGAAGTCCATTGGTTTTCCAAAATATAACACACCTGCGCACAGGATCTTTTTTTTTTTTAGTGATTCAGCCATGTGCAAATGAAAGAATATGATTAATTGTTGCTGTGATCAGGGTATTATTAGCAGTTTTACTACAGTCACTATTTTATGGATTGTGCATTAAAGTGAAATTGAAGGTATATGAATAAACAAAACATATCCACCAAAAATCTAAACCTAAGATATAAGTATTGACCAAAAAAATCTGACCATATATCATTCCTTGTATCATTACTCTACAACAGAGATTAAGGAAAGGATCATAAGAAAATTGTTGCTTACTTTGAACAAACAACCTATAGTGACAACTCCCTATGAAATATCAGAAATGATTATTATGTTTGTCACTGTTGTAATTAATCAACCGAAGCTTGTAAAGAACTATGATTATTGAATATCCCCAAGATTACAAACCCTTACTGGAAATAAAGTGAAGACTTTTTCCTGATCAATGAAGAGTGAAACTCATTTTATCGAACTATATGCAGGTCAACTGACTTCTATCGTCTCCAGGATACTAATTTTTAATGCTTAATAAGCACAACCTTCATGAACTCTTGCATTCTAGCACTTAAAAACTGACTTTTTGCCTTCTGCAGGTGACTTGGTAATTTTTTAAATGGTGTGTGTACTCTTTCATGGAGTTAATAGAACTCAGCATTGTAAAAATGTTTAGCTCTGGTTTTGTGTTAATTCAGTGATAGACTGTATCTGAAAATAAATTCATGAATCAATTATATTCTTACTATTATGATTTGGTCTAATATTTGTGATGTTTACATCTTATTATTTTAAAGAATACTGATGATGAGCCTTAGTTGAGTTTATGAACTATTAATAGATTGTGGCTTGCATTTTGAAAAGCATATTGATATTAGTTCCTTGTCACTTGTATTTATTATGCAATTTATTGGGTCAGACTGATATATGAATCTCTGCTCCAATACTTAGTAGCTTTGTTACCTTAAAAAGTATACTTAACAACCTTAGCCTATGTGATTATATGTAAAACATGCTCATAATAATAGTTACCACTAAAGTTTTTTTAAGAATTATATAAGAAAACTTGTGAAGTATGTAATAAGGTACCTATAACTTACAGTTCTCAATAAATATTTCACCATGATTATGAACATAGAATCACCATGAGTGTTACTAATATAATTTTAATAAGTGAGAATCAATTTTTGAAATTACTGTATTAAACAATGCTATTAATTGTAGAGGATATTTTTTGGCATATGAAATAACACTCATATACCAAAGATGTTAATTTACAAAGATTTAAGTGAGTTATGTAATGGAATAGTTCTTCGTTGATAATTTTATGAGAATTAAATAAATTTACCTATATCTAGAAGGTTTGTCTAAGTGTGTATTCAAATCTCTTACTGTACCTCTGGCACCATACAATTTTCTCTTATTTTGTAGAATTATTAGGCAATATAATGTAAAGGAAAGAATCCTACTTCCTTTGCCATTATTTAAACCTTAATAGGGGGTTGCCTTGTTATGGTAATAATATGAGATATGTTAAATTATGCTCTAATGAATTTTTTATTATAAAGGATCTTATATCTGTTATAAGGAATAAAATGTATGTTGTTTCCAATGCAGATTTTTGTCTGTGAAGGTCAGATATTTGATGAAGTTTCTAGTAAAGCTGCACACTGCAGTATTTTTATTTAAGTTTGTAATGGGAGAAATATTTACGTTAGATGAGTAAAGTGATACAGAATTATTTCTAAAACTTATTGGTGTTAGATAAGACGTTAAATAGATTTAATAATCTATAATGTATTTAAGAAGGACAAATCAAACAGCTCAGTATAAAGCCAGCTGTAAATGTGCAGAATTTGATTAAATTACATCAGCCAATGGAACTCTGATCCATATATATACATGTTCCAGGTGGAAAGTTCCATTGGGTGACTAAAATAGCCTGGATTTTAACACAAGATGTATTGAAATCAACTTTACATCTATACTTCCAGACTCTGATCTTTTAAGAAACTATTATGTTGACCAATGATATGGAGAGCTGCCTATATGTTTTCCTTCTATAATCAACTTGTGAACAATGCTCTTTACTTTCATTATATTAAGTGAACTAATACTTTACATCATTTTATTGAAGGAGAAAATAGGCAACTTTTGAATTTTACATAGAGGCAATTTAGAAAATTAAACCACAATTATATTTTTTATATTTAAAGCACATAAATTGTTCAGAATGTAATACAACTATTCTAATTTGGGAAATAAATTGTTGAAAAATAATGTATGCACTTTCAGCAATATTTTCAAACGGAAACATGTTTTATATAATCACAGATATATTTAATTAACATATTGGTTATTATAATGTTTTGGTTATTTTAATGTTTACATCTCTGAATGAGAAGAAACTAGCTTTAACATTTTAATTTATCCATCACAACCACAAGCGAATCCCCAAACCCCACATTATTTTTTTATTTACTTTTGTTGATCTACTTGAAAGCATCATGCCATTTGTTTTTTTAATGTCTAAGACTGCTTAGTGAATTTGAGAGCCTTGAATTATTTTAATTATCTAAAATCTCTAAAGTTTTCATTTTTTTCTTGTTTATTTTGTAGTTTAAAGGTTAATAAAATGTTTTTACATCATGAATTCGGAGAATCATGGATTGTTATCCATGGATAAGATAAAAATCTATTATTTTTGTCATGGATTCAGAGAATCAGCACTTTCAGCTATGCTCATTATTGTTTGTATAAAAGAAACTGACTCTCTAAGATATCCTTATTACATCATCATTTTATCTAACGATTTTTATTTCTTAAAAATAATATTTGTTAATTTAGTGCATTGCATGCAATCTTAACGTGCTTTATAAAAGCCTAGATAATATTTCAAAGTTATTTTAATCTTTAACAGCGAAGTGAGGATAACTTTATACATAATTATTCGCTCAGCAATAAAGCAAAAAAAAATTGAAATATTTGTTAAGATCTACTAACAGCAAAAATTGCTAAGAACTTGAAAATACTTACAACTAATGTTGTATTACAATTAATGTAAGTGTTTCCACTCAGATCCATGAGATCCTGAGAGTTATAAAATGAAGAGCTTTTATAAGCTTTTGATGTTGGGTAAATTTGGTCCTAGGCAACTGTTCTAATATTTTAACGTTTTAAATATTTTAAAACGTGTTTCCTGAATTTTTAGGATATAAAACATCATTTAAAAATAATCAGTAGTGAAATATTGAGCAGATTTGTTTTAAGAGATTTTAAGAAGCACAGTTTTTCCATTTTTTCCCCTCTGTATATTGTACCCAAAGTCCAAATGAAAGTCTCCCACTAAGATAGAAACAAGACAAAGATGCCCACTTTCATCATTGCTATTCAACATTATAATGGAAGTTCTAGACAGAGCAAGTAGGCAAGGGCAATAAATTAAAGGTCCCCCAATTTAAAAGGAAAAAATAAAGATATATCTATTCACATATGACATGTTCTTATATGTAGAAAAATCTCTCAACATCTGCAAGAAAGTTACTAAGAAACAAATTCAGCCCAATTGCCAGGTGCAAAATCAACACACAAAAATTGAATGTATTTCTACACATTTGCAATGAACAATCTGCAAAGGAAATTTAAATAGTAATTCAATTTACAATATCATTCAAAACATTAAAATACTTTAGAACAAATTTAACCAAGAAAGATAAATAGATTCATAAATATTTTAATATACACTGAAAAATATAAAGCATTGCTGAAAAAAATTAAAACACTTATTTAGATGGAAAGGCAGCCCACGTTCAGGGGGTCGAAGACTTAATATTTTAAGACATTAGTACCACACAGTTATCTACAAATTCAAATTCAAGCCAATCCATATCAAAATTGCAACAACCTTTTTTTTTTTTTTTTTTTTTTTTTTTGCAGAAAGGCAAAAAGCTGATCCTATGAAATTGCAAGGGAATCCAAATAGTCAAAACAATTTTGGGAAAGAACAAGTTTAGTGGAGTCACAAATTATTACAAAAAAGCACTAATAAAAACCATTTGGAATTGGTATAAGGATAGCTATATGGATCAATTCAATATATTTGAGAGTCAGAAATAAATTTATGTGTCTATTAGCAGCCAATTTCTGAAAAGGGTGATGAGTCTATAATAGAAAAGCAGTATCTTCACCAAAAGGTGTTGGGCTAGCTGGACTTCCACATTGAAAAGAAAGAAGCTGGTCCCCTACTTCATACCATATAAAACATTAACTCAAAATGAATCAATGACATAAATGTAACAGTTAACTTCATAAAAGTTTTAGAAGAAAACATAGGCATAAATATTCTGGGCCTTAGATTTGTCAATGAATTCTTACATATGACACCAAAGCAGGAATAACTATATACATACATATATATATATATATATATATATATATAATCAAATATATAAAAATACATATATTTGACTTTCAAGAGACTCATGTACCTGTTCATTAAGCATCAATTATTGTGAATATTACACAGATTTAGGATTTAAGAATTCTACTTTTTAAATTGTTATTGTGGTTAAATATGTATAGAATAAAATTTTCTATTTTACCTTCTTCTCAATGTATAATACAGAAGCATGTATAATACAAAAACAATGTATAATACAAAAGCAATGTATAACAGGACAGATTGCATCCAAATGTAGAAGTATATATATAAATTTGAAAGCCAAATGTACATATCTGACTTTAGAAAATTAAAATGTTTTATTTATTAAAGGATATTATCAACAAAGTGAAAAAGTAAAGCTACAGATTGGGATAAAATATCTCTAAAACACATATCTTATGGAAACTAAATATGTAAGATATAAAGAACTCCTAAAACTCAACAAAATAACATATGATCCAATTTATAAAAGGACCCAAGGACTTGGTAAACATCTATACAAAGAAGATATACAAATAAACACATGCAAATATGTTCAATATTATTAGGTTTTAGGGAAATCTAAACCATAAGATACTACTTTATACCTACTAGGATAGCTATAAGAAAATAAAAGAAAATAACACGTGTTGACAAGGATGTGGAGAAATTAGAACAATTGCACCTTGTTGGCAGGAATGTAAAATGGTGCAGTCACTGTTGAAAACAGCTTTATGGTCTCTCAGAAAGCTGCACATATAATTACCATATAACCCAAACAATTTTAGACTTAGTTATATAACCCCCAAAACTGGAAACAAAGTTTCACATAGTTGTATGTCACTGCTCGTTGTGGCATTATTCACAGAGCAGAAAGATGAAAACAATGCAGATGTTCATCAAAAAATGAATGAATGGACAAAAGGTGATGTGTGCATATAGTAGAGTATTATTCAGCCAGAAAATGGAATGAAGTTCTGATGTATTGCCATAACATGTATAACCTAGAAAACATTATACCAAATGAAAAAAAGCCAGACATGAAAGGACAAATATTTTCTGACACTTGTATAAAATATCTAGATCAAGTAAAATTATAGAGACAGGAAGAGATTAGAGGTTCCCAGGGGCTGAGGGAGGAGAGAATGGGAAGTTATTGCTTGTTACGAAGTTCTAGTTGGATGATGAAAAAGTTTTAAAAATAAGTAGTGATTATGGTTTCACAACATTGTGAATGCAACTCAGGCTTCTGAATTATATATTGAGAAGAAGGTAAAATAAAAAATTTTATTTTATACGTATTTAACCACAATAACAATTTTAAAAGTAGAATTCTTAAAGAAATCCTAAATCTGTGTAATGTTCACAATAATTGATGCTTAATGAACACATACATGAGTCTCTTGAAAGGCAGAATTAACATTTAATTAAACTTTCCTAGTTTATAGCAGTGTAGTATCTTCTTTGAAATTATTTATATTGGCATTATTGCTAAATAAAAGTGTATATTACCTGTAATGGATAAGCATTATTATATGCTGGGGAAATAGAAGGTAAAACAGGATTGTATGTCTCAGGAAGCTTTAAAGGAAGAAAATAAATAGGGTGGAAAGAAGGACAGAGAGAGACAAGAGAATTGATAGAATAATTTTCTTGAGAGACAAGAAAATATGTGATTCAATGCAAAGATTAGATAGCAGAAGAAACAGCTACTTTATTATAACAGTACAGATTGCATCCAAATGTAAAAGTATGTATATAAATTTGATATTCAGAGAAAATGACTACATGTCTAATAGAAAAGATAGAAATAGATTTTGAAGTGTATGAACAATCTTTGAAAGAGTTGAAATAGAATGAAGATTAGTTGACCAGATATCTTGCCTAGAATTGAAGTGATGAGGGATTATTTCAATTTTAGGATGATCATTTTGTAGTAGGAATAATGTGTCCTGATATTTTATGTAGACAGAAATCAGATAGCTTTTTCTTCAGATTAGTATAATGGAAAGAAAAAAAAGCATGGGTCTTTAGAATAATGTAAAAAATCTTATTGAACTATGAGCCACGGAATATAAGCTGAAAAAAGAATCATACTAAGAAGAGGGTTTTTGAAATTGGGGATAACCTATGGCTTAATAAATTAAGCCTTCTGATAAAATCAGAGTAGGAGTATTTGAACAAGTAAACTGTAAGGTGGAAAGTAAAAGAGTTAAGGAATTGAATATTTGCATGATTGATTTTCCAGCTAAAATAATTATAGGTATAAAAAGACATGCCCCTGGAATAGGTATCTGAAATGATGGTGAGGAATAGTTATTAGAAACAAGAAGTTCAAGAACAGAGGTATGGTATTGTATGCATCATTCACTAGAAGTTTTCAACAAAGGTTGTAAAATAAATTAAAGTTGATAAAAAGTCTGTGGGCCTGTTGCCAAAGTTTTAAATATGGCAACAGGGACCCCAATATTGAATTTCAAAGATGATAACCTCAAGTAAAGGAAAAAATTGTTTAAACTGAACTATAAGATCTTAAAGTGAGTATAACTTTTTAATTTAATTTTTCTTGTGAGGGGAAGAAAAGAAATAGTAACGTATAATTGCTTAAGTCTTTTGTACTCTATACCAAATATAACAGAATTCAGGTTATAGACTTTTTTTGTTTTTCTCTCTCTCTGTCATTGTCTCTCTCGCTCTCTCTCTGTCTCTCTCTCCATATATACATGCATATATGGAAATCTATCTATTTACATATTCCATATATATATATATACACACACACATGAAATTCAATATATATTAGTCTGATTTAGCTTCTCCTAAAGCTGGGAAATATAATTGTAATACATATAATGCTAAATATGAGAATTACAGTCACCCTCTATATTAAAGATATTTTTATGAGCTCATGAATCACCACAAAGTTTAATAAGTAGTATTTTCTTCAAACACTTTACATACATTATCGTATTTAATTTTTAACAACATCTAAGGTAAAATATGTTAAACCATTTTTGGACTTGAGGAAAATAAGACTTAAAACACCTAAATGATTTGAACATAGTCACGTGGCAAGTAGAAGTAATAATTGGGACTGAAACCCAGGTGTGCTCAGTTTTCCTGAACCAAAATCTATCTTCCATTTTATGATTCTTCCTAATATGACTAGACAGATATTTATTAATATAAAAAACATTTTCTTTTATGTATAAACAGTTATTTTATTTTAGCAACAATTGTAAATCAAATTACATTAAACTACAATGAATGGTAGGTTTTCCTGATGAATACAGTTTGTAGCGATTATACAACACATTTGATTTCTTAATTTAGAGGACATGAAATCATTGTTAGAAGTACAAAAATTACAAGAATTTTGCTTCGAGAGTAACAATCCCCTTTGTCTCTTTTGGTTTGTCTTTCCCTCTGTCACCCCTAGCCAGTTAACACCGAATGAGAAAGCTAATAAATGTTTCTACATAATCTTACATTGCCTACAGAAAGAGTTTCATTATACCAGCATGGTTTTCATGCTATTTTAAACTGTATCTATGCATACCAAAACAACAGACAAATCTGGCTCATCCTATCATTTACCTCTTATTTTGTTACTAAAATTTGACTAATCTTCCAAACTCCAGCTACAATTCTACCTTATACATGAAAACTTTCTCTGTTCTATCCAGCAGATTAAACTAGTGCTTTCTTCGCGTCCATGATGTATATACTTCATTACGCAATTTTTCAGAATTTGGTTCATTCTTTTAGTTACTCACCCATGCCTAGATGCAAGATCATTAGCTCCTCAAGATTAGAGAATGAGAGTTTTTATATTTTGGACTCAGCCTCCAGCATATAGTACTTGGTAGCTACATAAAATGTCTTCAATGAGTCACAACTTTTGTCAAAGACAAAAAATGATTTGATTAACAAAATTAACAGTGATTTTATTCATTTCACAAAATGCCTACAAGGTAATTAAGATATGCATAATTAAACTCGTGGATAGAGAACAAAATGTCTCTGAGCTGCAAGGAAGAAGTAGGAAAACGTGGAGGTTCTTGACATACCTTCATAGTCACATATCTGGGAGATCTGGAGGCCACTGTTTTGAAGGCAGGTCAATCTTTTGAATAGTGTCCAATCTATATTTAAAAATGTGTTCATTAGAAACCTCTGGACTTCATGGTGAAAGTGAAGCAAGGCCTCATATTGCTGGAAAATGTTGGTTTTCAGTGCTCCATGTGTGAGGGTGATAATGTTATTTTTCTAGTCAAAGGCGATGATGATTCATTTTTCCTACTTAAATAAAACAGCCTTGTCACTGACAGTCAACTCCATTTCCCTGGGACCCTGAAATCTACTGCAGAACATGTATCATTTTACTTCACTGTCTCCACTGGAGCTTGAAACATGTTAAAACAGTAAGGTTTTATCCTCCATTTATGGAAAATGCACTGCATAATAGGCTGAAGCTTGCTTAATTTCGATTTCCTGGGACTTCTCTAAAGAAGAAAAAAAAATTGCCTCACTGCTTCCTCTGCATATGGGACTGCGCTGCACACTGTTTTAAGATACACCCTTTCTGCTTCATCTCATTATACAATGGGAAATGCTTTGACTACCTGATAGGTGTCACTGTCTGGTACACTTAATTACTTTTGCACTGCAGTCATTACAACCAAGTTTACAAGATTTCGACATATGAAATTAAGTGCTGTAAGGGTACCTACAAATTCATGGATATTACATGTTTACATATTAATATGACACTAAAACAATTTTTAAAACATTAACAAATGGTTTATGATAATTAGTAATGCTACCAAAGTCAAACGATATAGTTAATTACGTGTAACTTTGAATTCTAGATTGATAGTTAAGCACAGTCACAGTGTTACATTACATCTTTCCACCCATCTGAGCTCCTAAACATGATAGTCATTCATTGATATGCTAAACATAGAACTGTATTACCTACTTATGATGCCATGATTTAAATTTTGAGTCTAGGTATTATTATTTTAGGTATTTTATTTATACCTTGTGTTGATTCAAGTCACTTATCCTAATTGAATTTGATTTTGTCTCTTTGTAAAGAATTTAAGGCAACCATTTAAATTCTATTTCTCTTGTAATAGCCTACACAGAGATACCTCAAATGAATAAATGTGTCATCCTCTGTCAGGAAGAGAGTGATAACAATTCTGAAAAGCACTACTAATAATATCAGGTGATAACTGAATCAAAGGAAACTGTTGTTCTCTTTACCAATATTTAAGACAATTGCATTAGGCAATCTTTGAAAATTTTAATTAATATGTGCAGTATTCTGTGTTCAGAACCTCTGGATCTTTACTGGTCTCTTTGAAACAAATTGATTGTTAAAGTCTGATTCTTAAAGAGGAAATTGCCAGCACACAGAAGATTTCACAACTGACATGACTACCTTCTTAGTATTCTTGGCTGAAGAGACAAATATAGATTGTAGATATAAAATTAACTACGCATTTATTACTGTAAGTCCTTGCTTTATCACTTCTCGGCCTTTTGGCTAAGACCATGTGAAGTCCTTGCTTTGTAATACATGCAATGAAAGTTAAGTGAGTAATATCTGAGTTAGTTCATGATTTGTGTGTATATTAATGTTTCTATGCCTGGGAACTCTAATATGATAACAAATGTTTTACATTAAAATTTTATTTTAATTTGAGGTCCCCAGAAAGACTTCATAATAAAATGAAACAAATATCTTCTGCTTCATCTTTAAATTTACCATTTGTTCATGCTTCCTTCCCCGTTTTTTTGTTTTGTTTTGTTTTGTTTTTTCTGTTACAGCCCAGATAAAAAGCCTCAAATATGTGATAATAAACCCAAACTGATTTCTATAATGCTTTCAACAAAAAGGCAGTTTCTCTGGTTTCAGCAAGTATATGCAACCCCAGCCAGTGAATTCTGGCCCTGGGTTGGACTAGCATTGGGTAGCCATATATCAGAACTTGTATAAATTATCAGAACTTGTAAAGATTGCTTTGATAGCCAGGCGTGGTGGCTCACGCCTGTAATCCCAGCATTTTGGGAGGCTGAGGCAGGAGGATCATGAGGTCAGGCGATCGAGACCATTCTGGCTAACACAGTGAAACCCCATGTCTACTAAAAATACAAAAAAAAACAATAGCCAGGCGTGGTGTCGGGTGCCTGTAGTCCCAGCTACTCGGGAGGCTGAGGCAGGAGAATGGTGTGAACCCGATAAGCAGAGGTTACAGTGAGCCGAGATCCGGCCATTGCACTCCAGCCTGGGCGACAGTATCAAAAAAAAAAAAAAGGACAGCTTTACTATAAAATGCCCAATGCATGAATATGAGAATGTGCTAACCTGAGTTAGGTCTTCTATCTAGAAAAACAAAATATGTTTAATGATTGAGTGGTAACAAAATAACTGCTAAACATTGATACTCAGTTCCTAACACATTTATTTATTCAGCATGCATTTATCAATTCTGTTCCTATATACAAAAATAGAGAAATAATTGTAAACAAAACACAATCAATTCCTTCATGGTGTGGATCAAATATTTAGACTAATTAAGCCTAGGCCAATATTTTGATGTATTACTACAGTTTATTTTAAAATATACTAACTTATGTTCACACAAATCTCAATATCTGAACTTACTTTACTTCATCCAATACTGCCCAGCTCAAACTTTGGGTTTTTTTTCTGAGACCCAGAAAATGTTTTAAAAATTGTATATTAGACATTTACAATTAGGTGAGCCACAAGAACAACAGATACAAGTTTCCAAAACTCAAGTCATTGTCTTACTAAGAAACCTTACTCCTTCTTTGGCATTCGAAGTTATGCTAAATGACAACACACACCACCAGAAGCTAAGATGTCACCATCAATTCCTTCTAATTACCATAAGCCTAACACAGAATCAATCACCAGGTTCTACTAATATTGCATCTAATATTGTCAGAAAAAAGCAGACAAAATATGTCTGCCTAAATGAAGATTAGGTGGGTAATGGATAGAGATGTAGAGATACAAAGAAAACCAACAGCAGATGTAAGAAACAAATATCTCATGTAGTACTATAAAAAGAAACAAGTGTTATGGAAAAAATTTTTTTTAATTGAATATTTTATGCAATTAGAGAAAAATACATATTAGAAAAATTTCAATTTTATTATGTAATTATTTCACTGCATGCTTTTTGACTTTTTTAAAATGAAAATATTTTGTGTATTGAACTCATAATTTTAAGTTGCTTTGATTTATTTATTCTTAATCTTTTAGTTCAAGATAAAAGTGGAACAGAAGAGTAGATTTACATATATATATATTTTTTTGTCCTACTTTCAATTTTCAAAGACTCATAGCTACAGTGTTTCTGGTTTCTTGCTCAAGAGATGTGTTTGAAAATGACACAAAGCCACTGTCTTTATTCATGCTTCTTTTCGACGTAATTGCTCTAAACAATACATCTTTATCTTCTGTTTTTAGTTGTTAGGTATTGGTTCCTGAGAAGAAAATAGTCTTTCTTACTAAGAGAACAAAGTGTTGTTTGTTATAAAGACTTCTTCAAATGAAAGGTCTCCTTTCTACTGCTTTTGTTGAAAAGTCCCTTTAATAGAAAATCCACTTATCCCTCCCTAAACAGACACCACTTTGGTTTTTTGAATGAACAACCCAAAAAAGTATGCAATGTTTGTTTTCCCCTTAAACAAAGTATTTCTAGTGAGCATGTTATGTTTACATCTTGATCTACATTACTAAGCAATTGCTCAAATAAAATGTTTTGAAGAAAAACTTCTTTGTAGGTTTAGCATAAAGTCTCTCAATATTTCAATCTGTGAATGAATAGATGGATAAATGAACTTCTGTGAAATAGGTTGGCAGAAAAAGATACCTTACATTTTTATGTTTTGTGCTAAGCCAATATGGCAATAGAGTATTATTTTGATAAACAAGAAGATATAAATGCCTCAGTTTATTCGACTAAAATAACACTGTCTTGCAATCTTTACATAAAAGAGGAAAATTATTGCTCATTTCTTTCTCACTCTCTCTCTCTATGTGTGTGTGTAAATATATGTATACCTATATGTACATATATATATATATATTCCTATCTTTTTATCTATCTAATATTCACACATCACAAAACATGACGGAAGTTGATAAACACTGATTATGTAAATATATGAGTGTATACAGAACACTAAACAAAATAGCTTTCTAACTTATATAGAACTTTCTTTTGTTTGCAATTCAACTATTATTTTCTTTCAGCATAGCTCAGCAGACTGAGGCATCTGCAGATTACACTCAGAGTAATGAAAGAAAGTGCAGTGGAAGGGAACATTTATCAAGTACCTATTTTAAGCTATTCAGCAAGATAAGGGCTTCCACAGTTTGCATAAACTTGGTAACAACCCTGATGGATGTTAGACACAATCTCTATTTTTTTTTTTTACAGTTCAGATAATTTTTGTCCCAGTAAACAATTCATAAAAGTTGTCACTGAAAGCATACCCTCACAAATAAAAATACTCTCACCAATGAATGCTCACCCTAACCTCACATGAGCACTGCCAACATTTTTATAGATCTATTTAGAGACTCACCAACATATTTTGAAAACAAAGCATTCTATAGATATTGGTCATTACAAGTAAAAGTAGTCACTCTGAGAAATAATAGGTAGAGATTTAACTTTGTCCCACGTAAAATATGGCCCCCTTTTTCATGCTCACTTTCGCATCTGTGATGTATAGGTACATTGCTCTCTCAGATTGTGAATGCCTGGGCTGCTTTTAGCCTCCAGTTTGCCTCTTTCCAAGCAAAACTCTGTATTTCTTACAGAGTAGTCTTTCTATCATAGAAAGCTAACCATGCCACTCACCTGATTCAATTATTTCAATTTCTGTAAAGTACAATTAAAATTTCCTATCTCAGCGTAAATGGTTCTCCACAACGTCCCTTTTGCTTAACTGAGCTATCATTTTTTTTGTCGTTTCTTCCACGTAACCAACATTTAAATCTTATTAAAACCCATCTATATTTTTTAGATTATTATCTTTTCTCACACCCTCCCCCTTTGTGATACTTTAGCTAACTCTCTGTAATCCTTCAAGATTCCAATACTTTATGAATTTCCCTTGACTCCTTAAAGAGGTATTCTCTTATTTCTCTGTAATCCTTGACTCAGCCATAGTTCTTTTCACTTGGTATTTTCGTTGTTTTGTTATACCTTGCATATCGTACCTCTACTTTAGTTTGCATGTTTTGGATTATATCTGGCAAACAGGACTATTGATATGTGTAATTAAATAGCTTCTGGAAAAGAACTCTACTTTGGGTAATGAGTTAGATAAAGCAAAAATTCTTTATTGTCAGAAAAAATATAGTGATTTTCCGCTCTGTTTCTTTCTCTGCCTCTCATATACATACTCCATCCTTCTATTCAGATGCTAATCTCTGCAGATTCCATCTCTCAGGCTTAGTTTACAGCAACTTCAAGTGAAGTTTGACAAAAAGGAGGCATCAGAAGAAGATAAAGGGGAAGAAGAGTATAGACGACTGGAGTATTTTGTCCTCATTTTCCTCCTGTTGTCCCTTTTGGATGCTATTAACTTCCACTGTTGCAAGTGTTTGTGATGAATTCTCTTTCCTGCCAGGATCCAGGCTTTTAATCACTCAAATGTATTGCAGGGTTTAGTGATTGTTAGAAAACTGTATAGGAAAATTGAGAGCAGAAGGACAATAACTCAACACTGTGAGGAGTATTTCACCAAAGCTCAGTAAGATGTTGGGGACACATGTAGCACTCTTTTGGTAGTCTTCTAGTGGAGCAAAACACAAAGGCCCTGCAATGCTGGTCACCTTGAAACTGGAAACTGTACCCTTGGATCTTGCTTGCCTGAGAATATTTAGAATGGGAGCTGTGGTGCACACAGGAATTTGAATTCTGACTATGTCTGATGAGATAAGGTACTACATCAAAAGTGTTAAGAGATTGTGGAATATTTGAAATTAAACTTGAAGTCCTACAAAAGTTCGTCATACAAACTCTCCTACCTTCCTTTCTAATATACTCCTTAGATATATATTTCAAGCATTCTTCAAGCTAATCACTACCAGCAAAGAATGTATAATGTCTGCTAGGAACTTCATTAGTTATCTAAAATAATATCACTTATTTTTGAAGAGATAAGGGCCCTCCAAGAGTCTTAATTAAACTACAGAATTTAAGATGAGGTATATCACCCAGATGTTTAGAGATTTTATTTTACATATAGTGAATTTTTTGAAATAACATCAATACTATGTTAATCCTATCGTTATTGTTTCCTATGAAAGTGGACTGCTGCTCTAAAATCCTGTTTTGTTTTTGTATACACTAATGCTAATTATGAGTATTTTGTCATTTTTTGTTAAAGACATAGCAGATTTTTTTAAAAGTTTCTGTTCTTAAATTGTTACAGTGCTGATTTTTCAGTTACAACTAAACAGTTTTCTTTAATTTTAATTTGTTACACTAGAAGTTATTCAGTAGCTTCGTCAAGTACTAATAGCTGTGTTACTGATGCACTTGTTAGCTGTTGTTCGCACTCTGAAATGAGACTGCTGGTCTAGATTTTGACTCAATATCTTTAGCTTGAAAATTTATTTTCCCTTTCCCCTTTTTTTTCCTGCTCATTGCTCATATATTTATCTTATCCTTTCTATCTTCCACTCCCTGTCTTTCTCTCTCTGGGTGTCTTAAAAATAATTTTATATATAATGCATATTATTTAGATGCAGTCACAACTTAAAAAAATATTTTGTATATTAAGGCCATGTATGGAAATTCATTCAACTAAAATGGTTATTGTTTATATAACACAGTATTTTAACAGGTGCTTTCAAAGTCATTGTATTATTTGCTAATCAAAACAAACTCAACATAGATTTTATCATTTTACTTTTTAAAACTCAAAATAGTCATCTTTAAATTTTTCAATACATAATTCAGTATTATTGAACATTTTTCAATGGCTATTTATATGTATGTATTTATTTATTTTTGAGATAGAGTCTTGTTCTGTTGCCCAGGCTGGAGTGCACTGGTGCAAACATGGTTCGCTGGAGCCACAACCTCCTGAACACCAGCAATTCTCCTGCCTCAGCCTCCTGAGTAGCTGGGACTACAGCTTCATGCCATCATACCTGGCTAACTTTTCAACTTTTTATTTTTTGTAGAGACTGGGTCTTGGCATGTTGCCCAGGCCAATCTTGAAATCCTGGGCTCAAACAATCCTCCTCCTCAGCTTTCCAAAGTGTTGGGATTATAGGCATGAACCTCTAAGCCTAGCACCAATAGCTATTTATTAACAACAACAACAACAACAAAATGAGAACAACAAGGAAAGTTACTATCCTTATGTATATTTGTATATATACTTATGCCTGTTTTTACATTTATGGATCTATTTGATCACATGGGTCTAAATATATGCATTTATAAATATTCACTTGTATATGTTATATTACCTTCAAATATAATATTTATGTTTTATGCAGAAATTTAAAAAGTCAGCAGCACATTAAAAATTTTTAAACAATTACTTAATATTTTGTAAGCAATGAGTAATATCTGGGTTTTACATGCAAATTTTCTCTTTTTAATTTATTTGATCTTTAATAAAGTAAGGAAAACAGAATGGCATTCCATTAAATATATATATAATCACTTTTTAAAAATTCAACTTATTTGTCCATAGACAAACAAACTTATTTGTTTCCAGGACTTGGGTTTATTTTTTTTTTTTTTAGGAAATCTTGCCATTTGCAACAATAAGATGAAACTGGATGAAATTATGTAAAGTGAAATAAGCCAGATATAAGAATAAAAATACTGTGTAATCTTATTTATATGTGGACTACAAAAAAATTTAATTTATAGGTGGCAATCAGGGGTTGGAGGTTGGGGAAATCGTGAGATACTGCTCAAAGGATACAGGCTTCCAATTTAAGAGGAAAAAGCTCTGGAGACCTGATATATATGATGATGACTATTATTATTATTTTTTCTCATTGAACCTTTATTAAAATAAAAACACAGGTATTTCATATTCAAAATGACATACAGGTATGTACATATCATAAGATGTCAAATGCATACAGTATAAGTAAAGTATTTGGGAGATTTTTGTTTTCAAAACCAAATTCTGAATCATTGATTAAAATTATAGTCACACTATATGTTATATTTATGTAACATTTTGGTTTTAAGCTGATAAAACAGAATTGGGCATAAGAACATTAACTTAAGAAAAACGAAAGGAGGTAACATTTATTGCATGCTGTTTTGGGCATTGTGCTATGCACTATAAATAACCTATTTTTATCCCCTCGTAAAGTTGGTGTTATTGTCTCCCATTAACAGATGAGAGAACTGAGGCTCAAGAGATGTAAGGAACTTGCCTGAAGTCACGGAGCTACTTGTGCCATTTACTGTGAGGTGGGGGAGGAGTTCTTTTCTCTTAGACATGATGTCAAAACATAGAGAAGCGAATTAATTTGAATGATACAGCAACATAGTATTTTAATATCAACCTTATATTCTTTTTATTATTATTATTATTATTATACTTTAAGTTCTAGGGTACATGTGCATAACGTGCAGGTTTGTTACATATGTATACTTGTGCCATTTTGCTGTGCTGCACCCATCAACTCGTCAGCACCCATCAACTCGTCATTTACATCAGGTATAACTCCCAATGCAATCCCTCCCACCTCCGCCCTCCCCATGATAGGCCCCGGTGTGTGATGTCCCCCTTCCCGAGTCCAAGTGATCTAATTGTTCAGTTCCCACCTATGAGTGAGAACTTGCGGTGTTTGGTTTTCTGTTCTTGTGATAGTTTGCTGAGAATGATGGTTTCCAGCTGCATCCATGTCCCTACAAAGGACACAAACTCATCCTTTTTTATGGCTGCATAGTATTCCATGGTGTATATGTGCCACATTTTCTTAATCCAGTCTGTCACTGATGGACATTTGGGTTGATTCCAAGTCTTTGCTATTGTGAATAGTGCCGCAATGAACATACGTGTTCATGTGTCTTTATAGCAGCATGATTTATAATCCTTTGGGTATATACCTAGTAATGGGATGGCTGGGTCATATGGTACATCTAGTTCTAGATCCTCGAGCAATCGCCATACTGTTTTCCATAATGGTTGAACTAGTTTACAATCCCACCAAGTGTAAAAGTGTTCCTATTTCTCCACATCCTCTCCAGCACCTGTTGTTTCCTGACTTTTTAATGATCGCCATTCTAACTGGTGTGAGATGGTATCTCATTGTGGTTTTGATTTGCATTTCTCTGATGGCCAGTGATGATGAGCATTTTTTCATGTGTCTGTTGGCTGTATGAATGTCTTCTTTTGAGAAATGTCTGTTCATATCCTTTGCCCACTTTTTGATGGGGTTGTTTCTTTTTTTTCTTGTAAATTTGTTTGAGTTCTTTGTAGGTTCTGGATATTAGCCCTTTGTCAGATGAGTAGATTGCAAAAATTTTCTCTCATTCTGTAGGTTGCCTGTTCACTCTGATGGTAGTTTCTTTTGTAGTGCAGAAGCTCTTTAGTTTAATTAGATCCCATTTGTCAATTTGGGTTTTTGCTACCATTGCTTTTAATGTTTTAGACATGAAGTTTTTGCCCATGCCTATATCCTGAATGGTACTACCTAGGTTTTCCTCTAGGGTTTTTATGGTATTAGGTCTAACATTTAAGTCTCTAATCCATCTTGAATTAATTTTCGTATTAGGAGTAAGGAAAGGATCCAGTTTCAGCTTTCTACTTATGGCTAGCCAATTTTCCCAGCACCATTTATTAAATAGGGAATCCTTTCCCCATTCTTGTTTCTGTCAGGTTTGTCAAAGATCAGATGGCTGTAGATGTGTGGTATTATTTCTGAGGACTCTGTTCTGTTCCATTGGTCTATATCTCTGTTTTGGTACCAGTACCATGCTGTTTTGGTTACTGTAGCCTTGTAGTATAGTTTGAAGTCAGGTAGCGTGATGCCTCCAGCTTTGTTCTTTTGACTTAGGATTGTCTTGGAGATGCGGGCTCCTTTTTGGTTCCATATGAATTTCAAAGCAGTTTTTTCCAATTCTGTGAAGAAACTCATTGGTAGCTTGATGGGGATGGCATTGAATCTATAAATAACCTTGGGCAGTATGGCCATTTTCACGATATTGATTCTTCCTATCCATGAGCATGATATGTTCTTCCATTTGTTTGTGTCCTCTTTTATTTCACTGAGCAGTGGTTTGTAGTTCTCCTTGAAGAGGTCCTTTACATCCCTTGTAAGTTGGATTCCTAGGTATTTTATTCTCTTTGAAGCAATTGTGAATGGAAGTTCATTCCTGATTTGGCTCTCTGTTTGTCTCTTACTGGTGTATAAGAATGCTTGTGATTTTTGCACATTAATTTTGTATCCTGAGACTGCTGAAGTTGCTTATCAGCTTAAGGAGATTTTGGGCTGAGACAATGGGGTTTTCTAAATATACAATCATGTCATCTGCAAACAGGGACAATTTGACTTCTTCTTTTCCTAACTGAATACCCTTGATTTCTTTCTCTTGCCTAATTGCCCTAGCCAGAACTTCCAACACTATGTTGAATAGGAGTGGTGAGAGAGGGCATCCCTGTCTTGTGCCAGTTTTCAAAGGGAATTTTTCCAGTTTTTGCCCGTTCAGTATGATATTGGCTGTGGGTTTGTCATAAATAGCTCTTATTATTTTGAGGTACGTTCCATCAATACCGAATTTATTGAGCGTTTTTAGCATGAAGGGCTGTTGAATTTTGTCAAAAGCCTTTTCTGCATCTATTGAGATAATCATGTGGTTCTTGTCTTTGGTTCTGTTTATATGCTAGATTATGTTTATTAATTTGCGAATGTTGAACCAGCCTTGTATCCCAGGGATGAAGCCCACTTGATCATGGTGGATAAGCTTTTTGATGTGCTGCTGAATCCGGTATGCCAGTATTTTATTGAGGATTTTTGCATAAATATTCATCAGGGATATTGGTCTAAAATTCTCTTTTTTTGTTGTTTCTCTGCCAGGCTTTGGTATCAGGATGATGTTGGCCTCATAAAATGAGGTAGGGAGGATTCCCTCTTTTTCTATTGATTGGAATAGTTTCAGAAGGAATGGTACCAGCTCCTCCTTGTACCTCTGGTAGAATTCAGCTGTGAATCCATCTGGTCCTGGACTTTTTTTGGTTGGTAGGCTATTAATTATTGCCTCAATTTCAGAGCCTGCTATTGGTCTATTCAGGGATTCAACTTCTTTCTGGTTTAGTCTTGGAAGAGTGTAAGTGTCCAGGAAATTATCCATTTCTTCTAGATTTTCCAGTTTATTTGTGTAGAGGTGTTTATAGTATTCTCTGATGGTAGTTTGTATTTCTGTGGGGTCGGTGGTGATATCCCCTTTATCATTTTTTATTGCGTCTATTTGATTCTTCTCTCTTTTCTTTATTAGTCTTGCTAGCGGTCTGTCAATTTTGTTGATCTTTTCAAAAAACCAGCTCCTGGATTCATTGATTTTTTGGAGGGTTTTTTGTGTCTCTATCTCCTTCAGTTCTGCTCTGATCTTAGATATTTCTTGCCTTGTGCTAGCTTTTGAATGTGTTTGCTCTTGCTTCTCTAGTTCTTTTAATTGTGATGTTAGAGTGTCAAATTTAGATCTTTCCTGCTTTCTCTTGTGGGCATTTAGTGCTATAAATTTCCCTCTACACACTGCTTTAAATGTGTCCCAGAGATTCTGGTATGTTGTATCTTTGTTCTCATTGGTTTCAAAGAACATCTTTATTTCTGTCTTCATTTCATTATGTACCCAATAGTCATTCAGTAGCAGGTTGTTCAATTTCCATGTAGTTGAGCGGTTTTGATTGAGTTTCTTAGTCCTGAGTTCTAGTTTGATTGCACTGTGGTCTGAGACACAGTTTGTTATAATTTCTGTTCTTGTACATTTGCTGAGGAGTGCTTTACTTCCAATTACGTGGTCAATTTTGGAATAAGTGCGATGTGGTGCTGAGAAGAATGTATATTCTGTTGATTTGGGGTGGAGAGTTCTATAGATGTCTATTAGGTCTGCTTGCTGCAGAGATGAGTTCAATTCCTGGATATCTTTGTTAACTTTCTGTCTCGTTGATCTGTCTAATGTTGACAGTGGAGTGTTGAAGTCTCCCATTATTATTGTATGGGAGTCTAAGTCTCTTTGTAAGTCTCTAAGGACTTGCTTTATGAATCTGGGTGCTCCTGTTTTGGGTGCATATATATTTAGGATAGTTAGCTCTTCCTGTTGAATTGATCCCTTTACCATTATGTAATGGCCTTCTTTGTCTCTTTTGATCTTTGATGGTTTAAAGTCTGTTTTATCAGAGACTAGTATTGCAACCCCCGCTTTCTTTTGTTCTCCTTTGCTTGGTGAATCTTCCTCCATCCCTTTATTTTGAGCCTATATATGTCTCTGCATGTGAGATGTGTCTCCTGAATACAGCAGACTGATGGGTCTTGACTCTTTATCCAGTTTGCCAGTCTGTGTCTTTTAATTGGAGCATTTAGTCCATTTACATTTAAGGTTAATATTGTTATGTGTGAACTTGATCCTGCCATTATGATATTAACTGGTTATTTTGCTCGTTAGTTGATGCAGTTTCTTCCTAGCCTCGATGGTCTTTACATTTTGGCATGTTTTTGCAATGGCTGGTACCGGTTGTTCCTTTCCATGTTGAGTGCTTCCTTCAGGGTCTCTTGTAAGGCAGGCCTGGTGGTGATAAAATCTCTAAGCATTTGCTTATCTGTAAAGGATTTTATTTCTCCTTCACTTATGAAACTTAGTTTAGCTGGATATGAAATTCTGGGTTGAAAATTCTTTTCTTTAAGAATGTTGAATATTGGCCCCCACTCTCTTCTTGCTTGTAGTGTTTCTGCCGAGAGATCTGCTGTTAGTCTGATGGGCTTCCCTTTGTGGGTGACCCGACCTTTCTCTCTGGCTGCCCTTAAGATTTTTTCCTTCGTTTCAACTTTGGTGAATGTGGCAATTATGTGTCTTGGAGTTGCTCTTCTCGAGGAGTATCTTTGTGGCGTTCTCTGTATTTCCTGGATTTGAATGTTGGCCTGCCCTACTAGGTTGGGGAAGTTCTCCTGGATGATATCCTGAAGAGTGTTTTCCAACTTGGTTCCATTTTCCCCCTCACTTTCAGGCACCCCAATGAGACGTAGATTTGGTCTTTTTACATAATCCCATACTTCTTGCAGGCTTTGTTCATTTCTTTTTCTTCTTTTTTCTTTTGGTTTCTCTTCTCACTTCATTTCATTCATTTGATCCTCAATTGCTGATACTCTTTCTTCCAATTGATCGAGTCGGTTACTGAAGCTTGTGCATTTGTCACGTATTTCTCGTGTCATGGTTTTCATCTCTTTCATTTCGTTTAGGACCTTCTCTGCATTAATTACTCTAGCCATCAATTCTTCCACTTTTTTTCAAGATTTTTAGTTTGTTTGCACTGGGTACATAATTCCTCCTTTAGCTCTGAGAAATTTGATGGACTGAAGCCTTCTTCTCTCATCTCGTCAAAGTCATTCTCTGTCAAGCTTTGATCCGTTGCTGGCGATGAGCTGCGCTCCTTTGCCGGGGGAGATGTGCTCTTATTTTTTGAATTTCCAGCTTTTCTGTCCTGCTTTTCTCCATCTTTGTGGTTTTATCTGCCTCTGGTCTTTGATGATGATGGTGATGTACTGATGGGGTTTTGGTGTAGGTGTCCTTCCTGTTTGATAGTTTTCCTTCTAACAGTCAGGACCCTCAGCTGTAGGTCTGTTGGAGATTGCTTGAGGTCCACTCCAGACCCTGTTTGCCTGGGTGTCAGCTGCAGAGGCTGCAGAAGATAGAATATTGCTGAACAGCGAGTGTACCTGTCTGATTCTTGCTTTGGAAGCTTCCTCTCAGGTGTGTACTCCACCCTGTGAGGTGTGGGGTGTCAGACTGCCTCTAGTGGGGGATGTCTCCCAGTTAGGCTACTCAGGGGTCAGGGACCCACTTGAGCAGGCAGTCTGTCCCTTCTCAGATCTCAACCTCCGTGTTGGGAGATCCACTGCTCTCTTCAAAGCTGTCAGACAGAGTCGTTTGCATCTGCAGAGGTTTCTGCTGCTTTTGTTGTTGTTTACTGTGCCCTGTCCCCAGAGGTGGAGTCTACAGAGACAGGCAGGATTCCTTGAGCTGCTGTGAGCTCCACCCAGTTCGAGCTTCCCAGCGGCTTTGTTTACCTACTTAAGCCTCAGCAATGGCGGGCGCCCCTCCCCCAGCCTCGCTGCTGCCTTGCGGATCGCAGACTGCTGTGCTAGCAATGAGGGAGGCTCCATGGGTGTGGGACCCTCCCGGTGAGGTGTGTGATATAATCTCCTGGTGTGCCTGTTTGCTTAAAGCGCAGTATTGGGGTGGGAGTTACCCGATTTTCCAGGTGTTGTGTGTCTCAGTTCCTCTGGTTAGGAAAAGGGATTCCCTTTCCCCTTGCGCTTCCCAGGTGAGGCGATGCCTCACCCTGCTTCAGCTCTGGCTGGTCGGGCTGCAGCAGCTGACCAGCACCGATTGTCCGGCACTCCCTAGTGAGATGAATCCAGTAACTCAGTTGAAAATGCAGAAATCACCGGTCTTCTGTGTCGCTCGCGCTGGGAGTTGGAGTCTGGAGCTGTTCCTATTTGGCCATCTTGCTCCGCCCCCCAACTATTATTAATAATAATGTATTGCATACTTGAAATTTGCTAAAACAGTAGATCTTAAGTATTGCTAACACACACACACACACACAGAGTAACTATGGCAGTTAGTGAATATATTTAGCTTGATTGTGGTAATGATTTCACAATGTGCACATATGCAAAAACGACACATTGTATGGTTTGAATATACATATTTTATTTGTTTATTATAACTCAACATAAAGAATAAAAGAGGATAGTTTATGGTTTCAAAATTGTTACAACTCTTTGACTAAAATACATCAATATTTTTATTATTTTTATTATTTAATTGATTGTTTTTGTTTTTGTTTTTGAGACAGAGTCTTCCTGTGTCACCCAGGCTGGAGTGCAGTGGCACAATCTCGGCTCACTGCAAGTTCTGCCTCCTGGGTTCACGCCGTTCTCCTTCCTCAGCCTCCTGAATACCTGGTACTACAGGCACCCGCCACCTCACCCGGCTCACTTTTTTGTAAGTTTATTAGAGACGGGGTTTCACCGTGTTAGCCAGGATGGTCTCGATCTCCTGACCTTGTGATCTGCCAGCCTCAGCCTCCCAAAGTGCGGGGATTACAGGCATGAGCTACCGCTCCTGGCCAGTTGAGAGTTTTTTATATTATTTTTAGAGCAATGGCTGGCACATAATAATCTGTATTAATTGATTTCCCTTTTTTGAAAATATATATACAACACATTAATTTTAATAAAAGATTTAAAGGACGAGCCTTATTTGAATTCATCTTTTTTCTACACCTCATATTGCACTGTAATTCTATAGCTCTACAGCTTTGAAAGTTGCAAAGAAAGGGAATGGTAGCAAGACCGGTAAATAAAGTAATTTAAAAAAAAAGAGGTTTTGAAACTTGTGGTATGTCTATTTTTAAATCTCCGTAATGCAGCTCAGAGCTTAAAGGAAACACTGTTTTGTAAAACGTTTCATAAGGAATTTCCCCTTGTGAAATTTATGTCTATAATGTAGTAAAGGACAAAATAAAAGGACTGTTTATTTGACAGTCAAAGAGAATTGAACACAGACAACATGAAAATGGAGATCTCATTTATGATTATATTAATAGAATTATATGAAAAAAATTAATTGAAGCAAAATTCATAGGGTTCAAAAATAATTACTTAGAATTCATATATGCTACATCAAAGCAAATGTCATAGTTTGATCTTGAACTACCAGGTACATGTCCCATTATTTTGTAGTAATTCAGCCATACATTTTAGTTATTTAAAGTGAAAATCATACATATTTCATATATGAAAACATCAGTTAAACCATTCCATAATCAAATAGACATTGAAATACTAAGTACAACAATCTGAAATGTTTGGTAAACTTTAGGGGGAAACAGTAAGCTCCTTTTTAATATTTATTTTTATGAAGAAAATTATCACCTCTACATTTTACTTCTTTTAAATTAAGCATATAATTTCTTTTGTTCAGATTCACTCTGTTTCTTTCTCAGATGTTTCTTTTTTCCCTTCAAAAACAATCAGAAAACATCTTTATGACCTAGAATAATAAAATATAAAAAGCATAAATCACAAATGAAACAATGGATGATTTTAAGTACATCAAAATTATAAAAGTTTTTTTAAAATTTATGAGATCATAAAAATGTCAGACAAGTTACATATTGGTTGATGGTATTTGTAACACCTCTAAAATATTAGTATGCAAATCAACAAAACCCTAAAAATCTAACTGAGAAATAGACTAATGAAATTAGCAAACAAACAACAAACTCAATTGGCTACTAAGGAAAGAGATTCAAACTGATCAAAACTTGGTATGATTTCAAATATATATGTAATGCCAACCTACTTATCTGATTGGATTTTTTTTTTAATTCTGAAAATATGAAATTTGTTACATAGGGCAATAGAAAAATTCTAGAGGTAGTGTACATGGTGCTAATATATTTGGGGAATTGCTTGACAATATCTACCTAAGTAGAGAATATGAATAGCTGGTGACACAATTCTACTCTTAGGTATACACCCCATATAAACTTTTTGCATATGTATACTAGGAGACATACACAAACTTTAAGCATAGCGGCATAAAGTTTAAAATTAAAAGTTGAAATATAGGATATACTATTTCTGTTAAGGGCTGGCTAGGGTATTTGGCTAAACCCTCATCTAGACAAAAAAAGAAATCATGGTAAATGACTTAACAGTGGAAAAGACTTAGAAAACTGCTAAGCTAATATACAAGGAAGAATAAACAAACTTTTCTCCTTAGAAAACATACTAAGATTTTTTAAAGTGGATGAACTGTGACAGTGATGCTAAACTCAAAGTCCAGAGCAGACCTAAGACAGGAGTCATTTTCAGGGCTGTCCATAGGTTTACAGAATCTCAAGCAAACGTTTTTTGTTTCTTTGTTTATTTGGCAGACAGGACCCCGTATATACAAACAATTTGGTCACAAGTGCATTAGAAAAATCTGTGATATGATATAAGATATTATTTTTAATGAATATTTAAAATAATAGAGAAGGGGTAAATATTAGTTTATTATCAGATCCATCCATGTAAAGGTTCTTGGTTGTGTCCAGGCCCTGTACCTTTCTGTTTAGGTTCGAGAAACATCTCCATGTTCTTTATTGACAAATAAAATAGTACCATCTCTGCTTTTATTTCTGATTTTAGTTTTTGTATCCCCTCTCTTTGTTTCTTTGTTTGTCTAAATAACAGTGCGTCATTTTTTGGCCGGGCGCGGTGGCTCAAGCCTGTAATCCCAGCACTTTGGGAGGCCGAGACGGGCGGATCACGAGGTCAGGAGATCGAGACCATCCTGGCTAACACGGTGAAACCCCGTCTCTATTAAGAAATACAAAAAACTAGCCGGGCGAGGTGGCGGGCGCCTGTAGTCCCAGCTACTCGGGAGACTGAGGCCGGAGAATGGCGTGAACCCGGGAGGCGGAGCTTGCAGTGAGCTGAGATCCGGCCACTGCACTCCAGCCCGGGCGACAGAGCGAGACTCCGTCTCAAAAAAACAAACAAACAAACAAACAAAAAAACAAAACAAAACAAACAAACAAAAAAAACAGTGCGTCATTTTTTTTATTTTTTATTTTTACCAAGTATGAAGTTTTGGTTGCATTGATTTTCTCTGTTTTTCCATTTTCTATGTTATTTACTTAAGCTTTAGTCTTTGTTATTTCTTTCCTTCTGCTAGCTTTGGCTTCAGTTTGTTGTTCTTTTTCTAGTTGCTTGGTAAAGTTAGGGTATTTACTGACACTTTTAAAATGTATTCATTTATGGCTATACTTTTTTCTCAGAGCATTGCTTTTGTTGCATCGTTTAAATTTAGATGTGTTGTATTTCTGTTTAAATTCATCTCAAAGTATTTTATAATTGCCCATGTGAGTTCCTCTTTGACCCATTGGTTACTTAATAGTATGTTGTCCAATTTCCATGCATTTATAAGTTTTCCAATTATTATTTTAGTTTCATTTTACAGAGGTCAGAAAAAAATAATTTGTGTAATCTCAGTCTTTTTGAATTAAGACTTCTTTTCTAGTGTAACATTTTGTATAGCCAAAAATGTGCATTCCTGTTTATACTTCTGTCCCTTCCCCCATGTAAGGACACCCTGTTTGCCCTTCTATTCTTTCCACAACATTAGGACATGTAGATAGTGCTATGAGGGACGAGCCTTCACTAGATACTATGCCAGCGCTTCATCACCAGCGCTTCATCTTGGATTTCCCAGTCTTCAGAACCAAGATAAAACAAATTTCTGTTCCTTATAAATTACCCATTATCTGGCATTTTTTTAATAGCAGCACCAACAAACTAAGACATTTGTGCCATTTCCAATTTACTTTCTATATGGACTATATTTATATATATTTATATATATGCACAGCCATTCATACATTTATATATACTTACATATATATGCACATGTACAAATATAAAAATATGTATACACACATATTATTGTTCCTCAGTTCTTTTAACACTGCCTTCTCTTGTGTTTGAGAAACTTCTCAGTGGTTAGTATGAGAATTATAATTAATATCCTACATTTCTAACGACTGAGTTTGAATTTAGTTTCAATAATATGTTAAATCTCTGCTTCTATACAGCTGTCATCACTTTTAGATTGTTCCTATTATACGTTACATGTTTATACATTGTGTGTCCATCAACTTGTATTTACTGTTTTTGTTTTTAAATCATATAGGAAACAAAAAAGAAGTTACATCCAAAAATATTTCAGTACTTTTATACTTACCTATGAAGTTACTTTTGTTGAATTCTTCATTTTATATATGTGTGTATTGTATGTTTATTTATATATGTATATATACTTATTGTATATTTATATGTGGCTTTGAGTTATTGTTTAGTGACTTAATTTCAGCCTGAAAGACTCCCATTAACATTTCTTTCTGTCATGTCTACCACTGACAAACTGCCCCAGCTTTTGAATATCTGGGAATGTCTTCATTTTTGAAGTTTAGTTTTGTCACAGACAGAATTCTTAGTAGACTGTTTTTTTTTTTCTTTCAGAACTCGAGTCATCTTAATTCCTTCTGCTCTCCATGGTTTCTGGTAAGAAAGCTTATTAAGAATCCATTTAGGCCGGCTGAGGTAATCCCAGCACTTTGGGAGGCTGAGGTGGATGGATCACCTGAGGTCAAGCGTTCAAGACCAGCCTTGGCGAAACCCTATCTCTACCAAAAATGCAAAAATTAGCTGGGCATTATGGCGTGCACTTGTAGTCCCAGCTACTCAAGAGGCTGAGGCACTTGAACCCGGGAGACAGAGGTTGCAGTAAGCCGAGATCGCCCCATTGTACTCCAGCCTGGGCAACATAATGAAACTCCACCCCTGCCCACTACTAAAAAAAAAAAAAAAAAAAAAAAAAAAAAAATCCATTTAATGTGATGAGCTGATTCTCTCTTGCTATTTCAAAATTCTCTCTTTGACTATGGCTTTCAACGTTTTGGCTGTAATGTGTCTTGGTGTATCTCTTTTTGTTTAACCTGTTGCATGTGTGTCTGCTTTCTTGGATATGGATTACTGCCTTTTATCAAATTTGGGAAGTTTTTGCCCAGCTCTTTACATATTATTTCTCCCCCTTTCCCTATTACTCTCATAATGTATATTTTGGCATGCTATGTGCTGTACCATAAATCCATCTGTTAATTTCCAGTTAATCTTTTATTTTTTCTGCTCCTCAGAAGGGATAATTTTAAATCTCTTTTCTTCTTCTTCTTCTTCTGCCTGCTCACATCTGCTGTAGAACTCCTCTAATTAATTTCTCATTTCCATTATTATACACTTCAGTTTAAATTATTTTCTGGGTTCTTTTTACACTTGGACACAGGGTGGGAAACATCACACACCGGGGCCTGTCATGGAATGGTAGGGTGGGAGGAGCAGGGAGAGATTACATTAGGAAATATACCTAATGTAAATGACAAGTTAATGGGTGCAGCACACCAACATGGCACATGCATACATATGTAACAAACCTGCACATTGTGCACATGTACCCTAGAACTTAAAGTATAATTTTTAAAAATTATTTTCTGGGTTCTTTTTAAATACTTATATCTCTTTATTGATATTTATGTTTTTATACATTGTTCTATTGGTTTCCCCTCATTCTTTCTCTTTAGTTTTCTTTATCTCCTGGAATATATTTAAGATAATTGACTTAAAGTCCTTATCTAGCAACTCCAAAGTCTAGGTTCCCTCAGGCATGGCTTCTGACGTGTTTAATTTTTTCTTTATAATTTGATCATTCTTTTCCATTTCTTTGTATGATTTTAAACTTTTGTGATTATTGAAAATTAAACACTTTGGATATTGTAATGCAGTAACTCTAGGAATTCGATTTTCCCTCATTCAAGGGTTTGCTGTTGTCAATTGTTAATTGCTGCAGTCATCTAACTTTAAAATGAATTCTCCAAACTGTTTTTTGCAGATACTGCATTCACTTCTGTGTGTGGCCTTGAAGTCTTTATTCTATTTTCTTAGTGGTCAGCTGATCACCTGACCAAGGTTGGCTAAACATATGGAGAAAACCAATCAACAAATAAAATAAACATACAATAACCTCTCTCAGTCTGGAAATTCACTATAAGCTGTGGCATTCCTTTAATGATAAGACAAACCAGCCTTCATAATCTTGCATGGAACCCATAGATCCATCAGTTTTATAACTGCAGAATCATTTTAGGTATTTTCTAAGCATGCATTCAGCTGTTGGTGTACATGTATGTTACACTCCAAATTCCATACTGTACACAATATCTCTTCAAATTCTTTTTCCCCCAAGAATTTTCCTTCTTAGTTTCCCCCTTCCCAGCCTTTTGCATTTTTTCTTCTACTTGCCCCACATACCTTCTCTTGCCTCAGACAACTATGAATAGTTTATGTATTTAAGTGCTTTTGACAGGCACCACCACTACCAAGACTATTGCTCCAGTCTGGGAGGGATGAAACAAAGGTCAGTCACTGCACTGACTCCTCAGGGAAACACTAGATATGTCAAAATGCATACACACAGTTTTTGAGAACAGATCCTATTAAACTCTCATGCCAGCAAGTCAGCAAGTCATGCCAGAAATGTCTACTGCCGTCCCCACAGCTGCTTCCCTACTGGCAAATAGGGAGAAAATGGCAAGTGGGTAAGCAAAAGCACTACAATATTTCCTGCTAAAGTGTAGTAGCCTTTCTCTTTTTTAAACACTCCTTCAATTGCTGTTAAGTTTTAAAAATTAGATTCTGGAGTTCCTGAAAAATGGATTCTGTCTGTTTTTTATTAGCTTAATGATTCCTTCATTGAAGAGACAAATTATTTGATATCTCCACTTTGTTAGCTTCTTTACATTCACTCTGCAAAGGTTTTAAGGGAGCAGCAAACACAGTCTCAGATTTGAGTAAACTGCAAGACACTTCTGGGTTCCAAACTCTGTACGAGAATTAAGCAGGTCGAGAAAGCTTCTCAGTTAAAAACTTGGACCACTTTAATATAATTTGATTGATACCCCAAAGGGAGAAGCCAAAAGCCAAAAAAGTGAGTCCAAAAGTGATGAAAAACAAGAAATGGGGAAACACTCCCTTTGAATAGAATTATATCAAGATCATGACAGTATCAATGACTATTCCTTTCCCGTAGAGTAACTGGCCAGACAAAATAAAAGTGTCTATTGTAGTTAATTCATCTTTATTTCACTCTATATGTTGAGTGTTTGGTGGACAGATAATTTTCTTTTTTTAGTTTCGATTTTTAACTCTCTTTTTAGTTTAGATCTCTGTATTAAGAAGAATTTTAACTGGGGAGCTACTGACTTGTTTGAATTATGCATAGTTCTAGATTTCAAACATAATCTCATAATTAAATGTGACTCTGGTGTACTTTGTCAAAGATAGAAACATTTCTATGGGAAAGTTACTCATCATTACAATTAGAGATGGTCTTTAGCATAGTTATAGTAGTGGCCTCTAATTTATTCTTGCATCCCAGTATTTTTTGTGCAGACATTTTTACATTGACTCCTATTCTGTCCATGTGACTTTCATTTTGTAATGGAACAGGAAGATCAATGGAAACCGAAACTTGGAGAAATGTTTATACCTTGGAGCTTACATTCTCTTGATGCTTTTGGATGCCTCCTTACATTGATCAAGACTGGAATGAAAGACCAAACACCATGTAGACTAGTTACTCCCATTAATCCAGCTAAGGCTACCCACTCTCCAGAAGCAGAGCTGTCTGACTAAAAGTCAGATGATTCTACATACATGGTTGCTCCAAGCTGGTGACAAAATAACCTTTCATGTCATCACAACCTGAATAGTTTAACCACAAAATTATAAACTAAATAAATGTTTATATGTTGAGGGAATATCTTTTTTGAATATACAATAATAAAAAACTGATTTATCTTTCTTGAAGTAGGTACAAATTTTAATGTAAAAACAAATTATTTTGGCTGGGCACAGTGGCTCACACCTGTAATCCCTGCACTTTGGGAGGCCGAGGTGGGCAGATCACGAGGTCAGGAGATGGAGACCATCTTGGCTAACACGGTGAAACCCTGTCTCTACTAAAAATACAAACAATTAGCCGGGTGTGGTGGCAGGCACCTATAGTCCCAGTTACTTGGGAGTCTGATGCAGGACAATCACTTGAACCAGGGAGTTAGAGGTTGCAGTGAGCCGAGATCATGTCACTACACTCCAGCCTGGGTGACAGAGTGAGACTCTGTCTCAAAAATAAATAAATAAATAAATAAATAAATAAATAAATAAATAAATACTTTCTACAGTTAAGGAACATTTTTGACCAATCTTTCATCAAATATTATCTCTACCTTATTCCTATTCATCATTCTTCTTAAGACACAAACTAAATATTTGTTGAAACAATTTATACTAAGCCTTAGTTTGTTTGTGGTGCTATAACAAAAATACCTTAGAATGGGTAATTTATGAATAATGTAAATTTATTTCTTACAGTTCTGGAGGCTGGAACATCCAAGATCAAGGCACTAGCAGAATCAGTAATGTCGAATGAGGGCCAAATTCTTCATAGATGAAAAGGCGAGAATGAGCTCCTTTGAACTTCTTTTACAAGGTCACTAATCTTATCCATAAGAATTCTGCCTTTATGACCTAATTACACCCTAAAGTCCTCACCTCTAAATATTATTGCATAAATGTTTGAGTGTTGTCTTAGTTAGGTTTGTGCTGCTATAACAGAATATCTGAGACTGGATAATTTATAAGGAACAAAAATGTATTGGCTTATGGTTTTGGAATCTGAAACATGCAAGATTGAGAGGCTGCCATGTCACAAAAGCTTTCTTGTTGCATCAAATAATGGTAAAAAGCAGATGGGCAAGAGAGAAGAAATTGAACTTGCAGCCTCAAACCCTTTTATAATATAGAATAATCTATTAAGGAAGGCGACGTTCTCATTATCTCAACTCCACCAATTAGGCCCCACCTCCCAACACTGTTGTATTGGGGATTCAGTTTCCAACACATGCATTTGGGGCACAGAGTCAAACCATAGAATTTCAACCCTAACTTCCAAACTTTGTGTTATTTTCAAAATGCAAGTACATTCATTCCACCCCAGTACCCACAAAACCTTATTCATTCCAGTACCAACTCCATAATTCAAATTCTCATGTACCATCATGTAAGTGAGACTGAAATCACGATTTATCCAGAAGTATATTGCTCTCCAGCCATAAGCTTGTGAAGTAAAATGAGAAAAATCTTCTCAAAGCACAATAATGAGACAGGAATTTTTTAGACATTCTCATTGCAGAGAGAGAAATAGCCATAAAAAGGGGGTTAACTGGTCCCAAGTAAGTACGAAACCCAGCGGGACAAAAGTCACATCTTTAGGGCTCCAGAATAATCTTCCTTGGCTCCATGCCATACCTCTGCCACAATGGGGTAGAGGTTGGACCCTTGAAGGGCCCAAAGCTCATGGCTTTGGAGGGCTTAGCCCATGCTGCAACTGTCAACGGGTGGAAGGTTCTTCTTGCCTGTGGTTCTCCCAAGGCTGGTGTTACACACAGCTAGCTCTACAGTTTCTGAGCCTTGGTGACAACCCCACCTCTGTAACTCCACGAGGTACTGCCCTAATGGGGACTCTTTGCAGTGGCTCTGACCCTATGATCCTACAGGGCATTGGCCTAATTAAAAACTCTTCAATGTTTCCACCCCTGCTACAAGTTTCTGCCTTGTCTCTCAGATTGTTTGTTGTATCTATGGAAATCTAGGTGGAGGAGGACATGCACCTACATCTCTTGCATTATATGAAACTAAAGACTTAAACCCACGTGGAGGTCACCAAGATTTGCTACATGCATTTTCCAAAGCTCTGGTGTGAGCCACACTTGGGCTGTCTTGGGCCATACCTGCAGTAACCAAGGAGCAATGTGCACCAGAATGCAGGGAACAGATTTCTGAGGTGGACCTGGGCAGTGAGCTTAAAGGCACCCCAGGTTTGCCCCTGAAACCATTCTGCCATTCTTGAGCTTTTGGCCTGCAATGGGAAGAATGGTCTAAAAGATTTCTCAAGTACCTTTGGGGTCCTTCTCCCACTGTCTTAATAAATAGTCTCTGATTTTATACTATCCATACTGAACTTCTTACTAAACATTCTCTTGGCTACAACCTAGGTTCCCTCTACTAAAAATGCTTGTTCATTCTGTACCACAAAGCCAAGGTGAAAATCCTTCAAATCTCTAATCACTGTGTGTTTTTTTTTTTTAATTAAAATTCTATCTTTAAATGACTTTTTGTCCTGTTATTTTACTATATAAAATTGAAAAAAGTCATATAGCAACCTGAATGCTTTGCTGCTTAGATTATGGCCTCCAACAGATATGCTAGTTGATAGCTCTTATATTCTGCCTTTCAAAATGCCATTGGGCTTGGACACAATTAACCAAGTCCTGTGCCACTTTATAATGTGTATGACCTTTCCTCCAGTTTCTAATAGGTTATTCCTTTTTTCCATCTGAGACCTCATTAGTATTGGCTTTCTCTCTCATTTTCCTGCCAGCATTTTGATCACAACCACTTAGGTAATCTCTAAGATGTTTCAGTCTTTCTTTACAGTCCTTTTCTTCTGAGCACTCAGCAATTCTGCTTAAACTCCTTAGCCCTCTGTTTATTGCAATCTAGGGTTTTCTAGCATGTTTCTCCAAACTTTTCTAATCTCTATTCATTATCAAGTTCCAAAGCCACTTTCACATATTTATATGTTTTTATAGCAACACCCCACCTCTCTGATACCAATTTTGTGTCTTAGTTCATTTTTTACTTCAGACTAAATAATTTGAAATGAACAGAAATTTATTGACTCATGTTTTGTAGGTTGGGAATTCTAAGATTGAGGTGCTGGATTCTCACAAGGGCTTTCTTGCTGCATTGCCCATGTCAGACAGTAAAGGTGCAGGAGAGGGTGAGAGAAAGCAAGAGATCAAACTTACAAACTTACATCCCCAAGCTATTTTGTAATAAGTATAATCCATTTGTAATAGGCATCACACTCATGACTTAAAAACCTCCTGTATTAGTCCATCTTCACTCTGCTAAAAAGAACTACGTAAGACTGGGTAATTTATGAAGAAAAGAGGTTTAATTGACTTACAGTTCAACAGGCTGTATAGGAAGCATGGCTGGGAGGCCTCAGGAAACTTATAATCATGGTGGAAGGCAAAGGGGAGGCAAGCACATCTTACTATGGCAGAACATGAGAGAGGGAGTGAAAGAAGAAGTGCTACACACTTTTAAACAAGCAGATCTCATGAGAACTCAGTCATTATTATGAGAACAGTGAGGGGGAAATTTGCCCCTATGATCCAATCATCTCTCACCAGGTTCCTCCCTCAACATTAAGAATTACAATTCGACATGAGCTTTGGGTGGGGATACAAA
>NW_022166661.1:0-1383 GCF_008728515.1 Papio anubis | reverse complement strand
TTTCTTTCTTTCTTTCCTTCTTTCTTTCTTTCTTTCTTTCTTTCTTTTAATTTATTTATTATTATTATTATACTTTAAGTTCTAGGGTACATGTGCATAATGTGCAGGTTTGTTACATATGTATACTTGTGCCATGTTGCTGTGCTGCACCCATCAACTTGTCAGCACCCATCAACTCATCATTTACATCAGGTATAACTCCCAATGCAATCCCTCCCCCCTCCCCCCTCCCCATGATAGGCCCCGGTGTGTGATGTCCCCCTTCCCGAGTCCAGGTGATCTCATTGTTCAGTTCCCACCTATGAGTGAGAACATATGGTGTTTGGTTTTCTGTTCTTGTGATAGTTTGCTAAGAATGATGGTTTCCAGCTGCATCCATGTCCCTACAAAGGACACAAACTCATCCTTTTTATGGCTGCATAGTATTCCATGGTGTATATGTGCCACATTTTGTTAATCCAGTCTGTCACTGATGGACATTTGGGTTGATTCCAAGTCTTTGCTATTGTGAATAGTGCCGCAATAAACATACGTGTGCATGTGTCTTTATAGCAGCATGATTTATAATCCTTTGGGTATATACCCAGTAATGGGATATCTGGGTCATATGGTACGTCTAGTTCTAGATCCTTGAGGAATCGCCATACTGTTTTCCATAATGGTTGAACTAGTTTACAATCCCACCAACAGTGTAAAAGTGCTCCTATTTCTCCACATCCTCTCCAGCACCTGTTGTTTCCTGACTTTTTAATGATCGCCATTCTAACTGGTGTGAGATGGTATCTCATTGTGGTTTTGATTTGCATTTCTCTGATGGCTAGTGATGATGAGCATTTTTTCATGTGTCTGTTGGCTGTATGAATGTCCTCTTTTGAGAAATGTCTGTTCATATCTTTTGCCCACTTTTTGATGGGGTTGGGTGCTGGGAAAATTGGCTAGCCATAAATAGAAAGCTGAAACTGGATCCTTTCCTTACTCCTTATACGAAAATTAATTCAAGATGGATTAGAGACTTAAATGTTAGACCTAATACCATAAAAACCCTAGAGGAAAACCTAGGTAGTACCATTCAGGACATAGGCATGGGCAAAGACTTCTTGTCTAAAACACCAAAAGCAACTGCAGCAAAAGCCAAAATTGACAAATGGGATCTAATTAAACTAAAAAGCTTCTGCACAGCAAAAGAAACTACCATCAGAGTGAACAGGCAACCTACAGAATGGGAGAAAATTTGTTTACAATCTACTCATCTGACAAAGGGCTAATATCCAGAACCTACAAGGAACTCAAACAAATTTACAAGAAAAAAACAAACAACCCTATCTGTCTTTCTTTCTTCTTTCTTTCTTTCTTTCTTTCTTTCTTTCTTTCTTTCTTTCTTTC
>NW_022166660.1:0-1383 GCF_008728515.1 Papio anubis | reverse complement strand
GCTTTCTGAGAAACTGCTTAGTGTTCTGTGAGATGAATTCACAGAACACTAAGCAGTTTCTCAGAAAGCTTCTTTCCAGATTACATCTGAGGATATTTCCTTTTTCACCATAGCCCTCTATGGGCTTCCAAATATCACTTTGAAAATTCCACAAGACCTGTCTTAGCGAAAGGGATCTTGAGGGGAAAGCTGTAACTCTGTGAGATGATTTCACAGAACACAAAGAAGTTTCTCAGAAAGTTTCTTTCTCTTTTTTATCGGAGGATATTTCCTTTGGCCCTATAGTCTTCAAAGGGATCCGAAATATCTGTCTCAGTTTCCACAGAAATAAGGGTAACAAAGAGATCCACGACATACAGATGTAAGCCTGTGAGTGGAAGTCACACATCACAAAGAAGTTTCTCAGAAAGTTACTTCCAGTTTTTCTCTGAGGATATTTTCTTTTTCACCATAGCCCTCTACGGGCTTCCAAATACCACTTTGCGAATTCCACAAGAACAGGCTTAGCGAGCGACTTCTTGAGTGGAAAGCTGTATCTCTGTGAGATGAATTCACAGAACACTAAGCAGTTTCTCAAAAAGCTTCTTTCCAGATTTTATCTGAGGATATTTCCTTTTTCACCATAGCCCTCTATGGGCTTCCAAATATCACTTTGCAAATTCCCCAAGAACTGTCGTAGCCAAAGGTTTCTTGAGGGGAAAGCTGTAACTCTGTCAGATGATTACACAGAACACAAATAAGTATTTCAGAAAGCTTCTTTCTCTTTGTTATCGGAGGATATTTCCTTTGGCCTTGTAGTCTTCAAAGGGATCCGAAATATCCGTTCTCAGATTCCACAGAAATAAGGCTAGCAAAGAGATCCATGAAATACACATGTAACTCTGTGAGTGGAACACACACATCACAAAGCAGCTTCTCAGAAAGCTTCTTTCCAGTTTTTCTCTCAGGATATTTTCTTTTTCACCATAGCCCTCTATGGGCTTCCAAATATCACTTTGCTAATTCCACAACAACGGGCTTAGCGAGCAGCTTCCTGAGGGGAAAGCTGTTACTCCGTGAGAGGAATTAACAGAACACTAAGCAGTTTCTCAGAAAGCTTCTTTCCAGATTTCATCTGAGGATATTTCCTTTGTCACCATAGCCCTCTATGGGCTTCCAAATACGACTTTGCGAATTCCACAAGAACAGGCTTAGCGAGCGGCTTATTGAGGTGCAAACTCTTACTCTGTGAGATGAATTAACAAAACACCAAGCAGTTTTTCAGAAAGCTTCTTTCCAGATTTCATGTCAGGATATTTTCTTTCTCATCATAGCCCTCTATGGGCTTCCAACTACGACTTTGCGAATTCCACAAGAACAGGCTTAGCGAGCGGCTTCTTGAGG
>NW_022166659.1:0-1383 GCF_008728515.1 Papio anubis | reverse complement strand
GAAAACTGGAAAGAAGGGTTCTGAGAAACTGCTTAGTGTTCTGTTAATTCGTCTCACAGAGTTACAGCTTTCCCTCAAGAAGCCTTTCCTTAAGACTGTTCTTGTGGGATTCGAAAAGTGATATTTCGAAGCCCATGGAGGGCTATGGTGAAAAAGGAATTATCCTCAGATGAAAACTGGAAAGAAGCTTTCTGAGATACTGCTTAATATTCTGTTAGTTCATCTCACAGAGTTACAGCTTTCCTTTCAAGAAGCCGTTCGCTAAGCCTGTTCTTGTGGAATTTGCAAAGTGATATTTCGAAGCGCATAGAGGGCTATGGTGAAAAAGAAAATATCCTCAGAGAAAAACTGGAAAGAAGCTTTCTGAGAAACTGCTTTGTGATGTGTGACTTCCACTCACAGAGTTACAGCTGTTTTTCGTGGATATGTTTGCTAGCCGTATTTCTGTGGAATCTGAGAAAAGATATATCGGATCCCTTTGAAGACTATAGGGCCAAAGGAAATATCCTCCGATAACAAAGAAAAAGAAGCGTTCTGAGAATCTCCTTTGTGTTTTGTGAATCATCTCACAGAGTTATAGCTTTCCCCTCAAAAAGCCTTTCGCTAAGACTGTTCTTGTGGAATTTGCAAAGTAATATTTGGAAGCCCATGGAGGGCTATGGTGAAAAAGGAAATATCGTCAGATGAAAACTGGAAAGAAGCTTTCTCAGAAACTCCTTAGTGTTCTGTTAATTCATCTCACAGAGTTACAGCTATCCCTTCAAGAAGCCTTTCCCAAAGCCTGTTCTGGTGTAATTTGCACAGTGATATTTGGAAGCCCTTAGAGGGCTCTGGTGAAAAAGAAAATATCCTCAGAGAAAAACTGGACAGAAGTTTTCTGGGAAACTGCTTTGTGATATGTGACTTCTACTCACAGAGTTTCAGCTGCATTTCATGGATCTGTTTGCCAGCCTTATTTCTGTGGATTCTGAGTACGGATACTTCGGATCCCTTTGAACACTATAGGGACAAAGGAAATATCCTCCCATAACAAGGAGAAAGACGCTTTCTGAGAAATTCCTTTGTGTTCTGTGAAATCATCTCACCGGGTTACAGCTTTATCCCCAAGAAGCCTTTCGCTAAGACTGTTCTTGTTGAATTTGGAAAGTTATATTTGGAAGCCCATGGAGGACTATGGTGAAAAAGGAAATATCCTCAGATGAAAACTGGAAGGAAGCTTTCTGAGAAACTGCTTAGAGTTCTGTTAATTCATCTCACAGAGTTATAGCTTTCCTCTGAAGAAGCCGTTAGCTAAGCCTGTTCTTGTGGAATTTGCAAAGTGATATTTGGAAGCCCATAGAGGGCTATGGTGAAAAAGAAAACATCCTCACAGAAAACCTGGAA